>NC_036851.1:3039671-3085883 GCF_002910315.2 Salvelinus sp. IW2-2015 | reverse complement strand
CATAAATTTCACATGCTGTTGTGCAAATGGAATAGACAAAAGGTGGAAATTATAGGCAATTAGCAAGACACCTCCAATAAAGGAGTGGTTCTGCAGGTGGTGACCACAGACCACTTCTCAGTTCCTATGCTTCCTGGCTGATGTTTTGGTCACTTTTGAATGCTGGCGGTGCTTTCACTCAGTGGTAGCATGAGACGGGTCTACAACCCACACAAGTGGCTCAGGTAGTGCAGCTCATCCAGGATGGCACATCAATGCGAGCTGTGGCAAGAAGGTTTGCTGTGTCTGTCAGCGTAGTGTCCAGAGCATGGAGGCGCTACCAGGAGACAGCCAGTACATCAGGAGACGTGGAGGAGGCCGAGGAGGGCAACAACCCAGCAGCAGGACCGCTACCTCGCCTTTGTGCAAGGAGGAGCAGGTGGAGCACTGCCAGAGCCCTGCAAAATACCTCCAGCAGGCCACAATGTGCATGTGTCTGCTCAAACGGTCAGAAACAGACTCCATGAGGGTGTATGAGGCCCGACGTCCACAGGTGGGGGTTGTGCTTACAGCCCAACAACGTGCAGGACGTTTGGCATTTGCCAGAGAACACCAAGATTGGCAAATTCACCACTGGCGCCCTGTGCTCTTCACAGATGAAAGCATGCACACTGAGCACATGTGACAGATGTGACAGAATCTGGAGACGCCGTGGAGAACGTTCTGCTGCTGCAACATCTCCAGCATGACCGTTTTGCGGTGGTCAGTCATGGTGTGGGGTGGCATAGCCCTCCATGGCTCGCCAGAAGTAGCCTGACTGCCATTAGGTACCGAGATGAGATCCTCAGCCCTTGTGAGACCATATGCTGGTGCGTTGGCCCTGGGTCCTCCTAATGCAAGACAATGCTAGACCTCATGTGGCTGGAGTGTGTCAGCAGTTCCTGCAAGAGGAAGGCATTGATGCTATGGACTGGCCCGCCCGTTCCCCAGACCTGAATCCAATTGAGCACATCTGGGACATCATGTTTCGCTCCTTCCACCAACGCCACGTTGCACCACAGACTGTCCAGGAGTTGGCGGATGCTTTAGTCCAGGTCTGGGAGAGATCCCTCAGTAGACCATCCGCACCTCTTCAGGAGCATGCCCAGGCGTTGTAGGGAGGTCATACAGGCACGTGGAGGCCACACACACTACTGAGCCTCATTTTGACTTGTTTAAGGACATTACATCAAAGTTGGATCAGCCTGTAGTGTGGTTTTCCACTTTAATTTTGAGTGTGACTCCAAATCCAACCTCGATGGGTTGATAAATTTGATTTCCATTGATCATTTTTGTGTGATTTTGTTGTCAGCACATTCAACTATGTAAAGAAAAAAGTATTTAATAAGAATATTTCATTCATTCAGATCTAGGATGTGTTATTTTAGTGTTCCCTTTATTTTTTTGAGCGTGTAGTAAAATATGGTTATACCGCCCAGCCCTACCAATCGTGTAGAACTTTGAGGACCCATGCCAAATCTTTTCAGTCGCCTGAGGTGGAATAGGATCCAGTTGCAGAGGGAGGTGTTTCGTCCCAGGGTCCTTAGGTTATTGAGCTGCCAGTTGAGGACATGTGAGGCGTCTGTTTCTCAAACTAGACACTAATGTACTTGTCCTCTTGCTCAGTTGTGCACCYGGGCCTCCCACTCCTTTTTCTATTCTGGTTAGAGACAGTTTGCGCTGTTATGTGAAGGAAGTAGTACACAGCGTTGTACGAGGTCTTCAGTTTCTTGGCAATTTCTCGCATGGAATAGCCTTCATTTCTCAGAACAAGAATAGACTGACGAGTTTCAGAAGAAAGTCCTTTGATTCTGGCTATTTTGAGCCTGTAATCGAACCCACAAATGCTGATGCTCCAGATACTCAACTAGTCTAAAGAAGGCCCGTTTTATTGCTTCTTTAAATCAGTACAACAGTTTTCAGCTGTGCTAACATAATTGCAAAAGGGTTTTCTAATGATCAATTCGACTTTTAAAATGATAGACTTGGATTAGCTAACACAACATGCCATTGGAACACAGGAGTGATGGTTGCTGATAATGGGCCTCTGTAGATGTTCCATCCATTTTTTTCCCCCATCCATTTTTTTTTCTGCCGTTTCCAGCTACAATAGTCATATACAACATTAACAATGTCTACCCTGTAATTCTGATTTMATGTTATTTTAATGGACACTTTTTTTTGCTTTTCTTTAAAAAACAAGGACATTTCTAAGTGACCCCAAACTTTTGAATGGTAGTTTACATAAACACACATGGTTATACATTGGTTACTGACATGATAGAAAAGTCCCGAGTGGGCTATGCCAATATGACAAAGGAAAGGGATGGGACAGCTCAAGAGCGGGAAACTCAGAGTGGATTCACCACATACAGTTGAATACTTCATCATAAATATGGACATTTAGCACCCTAACAACCGCTCATTTGGATTTTAGATATTTACGAGTGTACGTCTTGGTTGTCCCTCTCTGGTTTGTCCACCAGAGATCAAAGTCCATCGTAGTTGTTATCATGGACACTTCAGAGTACCATTCGGAAATGTTTGGATGCGTTTACCAGACTAAAGTATTTAAACAGCTGCAGCCTGAATAATTGTTCTTTAGTTTGTAGATTTCTTAGCCATTTCAACGTGGAGACCTCGTCCTGGTGTTATCTTGACTCTAGTTTGTATTGCCAACCATTTCAACATGTAGCGAAAGCTCCATATTTTCTGGTCTAATGTACATTTTGGTGTAAGTGGCTTTTATACGAGAGTAGAAAAGAGGGCGTTTCCATGACGCCAATGTAAATGTCTGTACTCACAGGGTGTGGCCACTGACTAGTTAACGTTTTATCGAAACAAGTATCTTGTTTAGAAGGCCATATTTTGTAGTATTCCACAACATTTAGATGTAAATCTGATAAATACATTGTGAAAGCTCTTTAAGTACAATGTTTCGTTATAACGTCTTTAATGATATCACCAACACAGTAAATGTTGGCCATGATTATTGTTTTAATACCCACGGACCATTCCAACTGTTGGAATACAGAAATGTGTTACATTAGAAAACCTTTTGAGGTTACCGTAATGCAAAGTCTTTCTCTGTCGTGATAAAGGGATTCTCAACGTTCATCTTGGCAGAGTGGGAAAGGAGTTTTGGTATTTACGACCATCATAAAACAGCCGTCCGCTCTCTCCTCTACGAGAGAGAGCACGCTGTAGAGCGACCCACTGTAACTGATCTTCAATTGTCACAGGAGAGTCATGACAGAATTATGGTCAGATTTGCCGAATGGAGGGCTAGGGAGAGCTGTGTACGTGTCTCTGTTGTGTGGAGTAAAGGTGGTCTACGTTTTTTTTCTCCTCTGGTTGCACATTTAAACAGGCTGATAGAAATTAGGTAAAACTTTCCCTGCATTAAAGTCCCGGCCACTAGGAGCGCCACCTCTGGATGAGCGTTTTCCTGTTTGCTTATGGCCTTTACAGCTCATTGAGTGTGAACTTAGTGCCAGCATCGGTCCGTGTGGTAAATGGATTCCTTAATATTAGATTCGTGCACCAGCAGTTGTTTACAAATAAACACAGACCGCCACCCCTTGTCTTACGGAGGCAGCTGTTCAATCTTGCCGTGCAGCGTAAAACCCGCCAGCTGTATTTTATCCATGCCGTCATTCAGCCACGACTCGGTCAAACCTAAGATATTACAGTTTCGTAGCTCGTCTATTTTGTTATCCAATATTGTACGTTGGCTAAGAGTCTGATGGTAGAGGTAGATTACACATTCACTGTTGGATCCTTACAAGGCTCCCCGACCTACGTCCCCGATATCCCGTCACTTTCTCTGCGGAATGACGGGGACGTTGCCTTGTCAGGTGTCTGAAGAAATTCCTTTGCGTCCAACTCGTTAAAGAAAAACAATCTTCATTCATTACGAGGTAGTAATCGCTGTCCTGATATCCAGAAGCTGTTTTCGGTCATAAGAGACGGTGTAGAAAAATAAAATGAGTAAAAAATAACGCGGAAAAACACACATAGCACAATTGGTTGAGAGCCCGTAAAATGTCAGCCATTCCTCCAGCGCCATTCAAATTCTTCCTTAGTTATTGATTTTCTAGAATCTTAAAGGCACAACCTACATTAGATTCATTTTTAAAAGTAGTTGAACATATGACTCCAACTCGTGAGAGTGACAAACTGACATGTTTTCATTTTTGCCAAAAAAAGTACTTTCATATCGAAGGAGCTGCTTTGATTTACGCGTAGCACATTCGGAGCGAGATGATGTTAGACCCGATGAAGTGTTTCTAAAGGCGTCAGCATGCTTCAGTTCAATAGCAAAGAACTTTAAGAAGAATCCCTACTGTTGACTAATCACAGACGGAAGGGCGTAGACTTCGCACATGAACTTCAACCTAGTCTTCCATTTCTATGTACTATAATTACAATAATCAATTTTAAGTACTAATAGCACAAACTCATGACGCATCGAGCTCCAACCCAACCGAATTTTGTCTTTCCTCCAGAAAATGTTGTGTGCCTGAAATTCTGACAGAACCCTCACCGAAGTCAAAACAAAAAAAACGTAAAATTGTTGTCATAATATATGTACGAATATGAGGTAGAATAATGACTTCATTATACAGAATGCAAAGTATGATTTGCACATGTAAAACATGAGGTCACCTGTTGCTAAGTTTTGTGGTTGCAAAAAATATTGCAAACGTAAATTATTTTGAGAATAAATGCAACCTCAACCAATTGAAATGATGAATGTGAACGCCGACTGCGAACCAGGCCTAATCGCCAACCTCAATAATGTTCTTCTGGCTAAATGGAAGCGAGTCCCTGCAGCATTGTTTGAACAAAACTAAACAAAACAAAACTAAGCAATTGTGGGAGAAATACCTTGGTCAGGGAGCGCCAGAGTTCCTTTGTGGAGATGGGAGAATCTTCAGAAGGACAACCATCTCTGCGCACTCCACCAATCAGGCCTTATGTAGAGTGGCCAGAGCAGAAGCCATCCCAGGAAAAGGCACATGACAGCCCACTTGGTTTGCCAAAAGGCACCTAAAGGACTCTCAGATCATGAGAAACAAGATTGTCTGGTCTGATGAAACCAAGATTGAACTCTTTGGCATGAATGCCAAGCGTCACGTCTGGAGGAATCCTGGCACCATCCCTACAGTGAAGCATGGTGGTGGCAGCATCATGCTTTGGGGATGTTTTTCAGCGACAGGGACTGGAAGACTAGTCAGGATCGAGGGAAAGATGAAACGAGCAAAGTACAGAGACAGCCTTGATGAAAACCTGCTCCAGAGTGCTCAGGACCTCAGACTGGGGCAAAGGTTCACCTTCCAACAGGACAACGACTCTAAGCAAACAGCCAAGACAGCCCAGGAGTGGCTTCGGGACAAGTCTCTGAATGTGTTTGAGTGGCCAAGCCAGAGCCCGGACTTGAACCCGATCGAACATCTCTGGAGAGACCTGAAAATAGCTGTGCAGCGATGCTCCCCATCCAACCAGACAGAGCTTGAGATGATCTGCAGAGAAGAATGGGAGAAACTCCCCAAATACAGGTGTGCCAAGCTTGTAGCTTCATACCCAAGAAGACGAGGCTGTCATCACTGCCAAAGATGCTTCAACAAAGTACTGAGTAGAGGGTCTCAATACTTATTTTATATAATATTCAAGTTTAATACCTGTGCTAAAATTTCTAAAACCAAGTTTTGGCTTTGTTAGTATGGGGTATCGTGTGTAGATTGACGGGGAAAAACGTATTTAATAAATTTTAGAATAAGGCTGTAACATAACAAAATGTGYATAAAGTCAAGGGGTCTGAACACTTTCTGAATACACTGTAGCTAGCTCATCTCGCCTGGGCACTGCAGCAGCCAGAATAAGCAACTGCAGATGAAGCAATTGCATCTAGTCTTCTTCCCCACCCCCTCGTCTTGATTCTACAGGGAGCAAGCCTGTTCTCCTTAAAACATTATTAGCAAGCTAGCTAACGTTAGCCAAACTTGAGCAGAGATCATTGCTAGCTAACTAGCAAAGCCAAGCCAACTACATACCAAATATACACAGAGCAAAGAATTGTTTTCTAATGTTAGTCTCAAAAAAATGACAAGAACACAACTAGACCTATTGCTCTGATACACAACGTAAGAACCACTAGATACAGAAGGCTTTAAAGCTAGGTAGATAACCTGTAGCAGTTATGCCATGTGGAAACACTTGTTTAATTATTCCCATCATCTTCCTCACCAACGCCTTGTTGTAGCTTTTAAATTCTGTGAATATCATTTAGCTAGCTAGCTATTAATTTTAACAAATTTTAACTGATCTATATTTAGCACAGTAGAAGTGGTGCTTCCAGACCGGAACCCTGTAAAACATGAAAGCACATTCAAGAATGTTAACGCCTCACCCGATTGGTCGGAAGAAAAAGCCCTGTCCACCAGAGCTCTGTGCTGCCTGCTTACAGATTATTTATTTTTTACAATTGCGAAACTTTTGGCACAGGTAGGTCGAAAAGATTTGTGCCAAAACTCTAAGCGCACAGATTCGACATCAGCAAGTGTAGTATTGATTCACAGAAGAAGATTCACCAGTCGCAAGTTTAGTAAATGAATTGCATTCATTCTCAAATGTAGTTGCATGCTGGCAAATCTTATTGAATTTATTCACATATCAAGTTACCTGTTTGCAAGTGTTGTTGCATTTATTCACAAAATAAGTTACATGTTTGCTAATATTTGTTACAACTACAAAATTCAGTGTACAAGTGAATTCATATTTTACATGTGCAAATCATACTTTACATGCTTGTAATTAAGTCATTATTCCACCTCCATTCACAAACTACTGAATTGCTTCGGCTGGAAAGCARGTGGACACCTTGAGCATGAGCTTAGCTAGCCAACGTCGCCATGACATCACCTACAAGTGTGATCGGSAATTTCTATTMGAGAAGCAARCTTTATACTGTACTGTCTTTGGTGAAATTGAACTGAACTAAAAGTACATTGAAATGCCCCCTGACCCATATTTAGTTATTTATTATTGCATTATCACATTTTTCAAACTTTAATTAATTGTATTCATTTATATATTTATTAATTCCATCCTCCAATATGATAATAAGGGGGTGTCAATCAAACGTCTGTTGGTYGTATCTAACACATCATTGGTTGATCAATCTCATGGCGCGTTGTTCACTTGCTTTTGCGTGCTTTTCCACCACCTATGTGAAGCTAGCCACAAWAACGATTAGCCAAAATAGTAACATTTGTGGTTCAAAACAAGTCCTGCATTGAAACTGATGCAAACAGATACACATACTGGAATAACGCCATATTTGGACTAGATCATGCTTAACACGTTTAGAATGTTGTTATATAAATTCAACAAAGAGACAATAATTTGTTAATTTGACCCCAAAAATTAAAAATCGAAAATCACACAGTGGATGTATTAGACTTTAGAATTGAATTGGGGGCCTACTATATGCATTGTACAGCCTTGCCTATGGATCTTGGGTCCATGAAATGTTCACAACTGAAGAGTTTACACAAATATTAGCGTCGTAACTCTTATTGCCGGACTTTAACTGTGGGAAATCATCTCACTATTTCAGCCTATTGTGCGTAAAGATTAGATTTTTTAGGATCCCCATTAGCTGACGCTAATGGCGACAGTTAGTCTTACCGGGATCTAATCAATTTGTATTCCTCACATGCGCCGAATACAACAGGTGTATCTTTACCATGAAATGCTTACTTACGAGGCCTTTCCCAACAATGCAGAGTTGTCACGACTTCCACCGTTTCTTCTAGCCATCGTTGATCCACTTTTCATTTTCCATTTGTTTTGTCTTATTTTCCTACACACCTGGTTTCCATCTCCCTCATTATTWGTTGTGTATTTAACCCTCTGTTCCCCCCCATGTCTTTGTGTGAGATTGTTTGTTGTAAGTGCTTGTGCACATGTTTACTGGTGTGCGTCGGGTTATTGTACCCATATTCTGTTGTATTTTTATCCCGTTAGTTTTTTGGATTAAACTGCTCCGGCTACTATCTAGTTCTGCTCTCCTGCGTCTGACTTCCCTGCCACCAGTTACGCACCCCTTTACAAGAGTTAAAAAGTTAAAGAGATTAGCAAATAAGAAAAGCAAAAGGAAATAGTAACACAATAAAATTACAATACCGAGGCTATACAAGGAGTACTGGTACCGAGTCAATGTGCAGGGGTACAAGGTGGTTGAGGTTATGGAGGTAATATGTACACTGAGTGTACTAACCATTAATAACACCTGCTCTTTCCATGACATAGACTGACCAGGTGAAATCTATAATCCCTTATTGATGTCACTTAAATCTACTTCAATCAGTGTATGAATGGGAGGAGACAGGTTAAAGAAGGATTTTTAAGCCTTGAGACAATTGAGAATGTGTGCCATTCAGAGGGTGAATGGGCAAGACAAAATATGTAAGTGCCTTTGAATGGGGCATGGTAGTAAGTGCCAGGCGCACAGGTTTTTGTCAAGAACTGCAACGCTGCTGGGTTTTTCTCAAGTGTGTCAAGAATCCACCACCCAAAGGACATCCAGCCAACTTGACACAACTTGGGAAGCATTTGAGTCAACATGGGCCAGCATCCCTGTGGAACGCTTTCGACACCTTGTAGAGTCCATGCCCCGATGAATTGAGGCTGTTCTGAGGGCAAAATGTGGGGTGCAACTCAATATTAGGAAGGTGTTTTTAATGTTTTATATACTCAGTGTACATGTAGGTAAGGGTAAAGCATTCAACATTCATATTGCAATGTACACTTTTACCTATGGATCGTGGGTCCATGAAATGCGGTATCAGCCGACTTAGTGACACCCACAGAACACAACTGTGAAGAGTTTACACAAATACACTGAGCTCCTTCAGACATACCAACGGTTGTTTGGGAGGGATTCTTCCATCCAACCTTGTGTCTTTTAGTTAAAGTTCTAGGACCACGTTTTACAAGCACAGCTGCAGACTGAATGTTTCTGGTCTCCTGGATGAGGTTATCTTCATTTTCTGGTCTGTAGAGTTTAAACCATTGTGTAACGTTCAGCTCACGCTGTATGTCAGGCTGGTCTGTAGAGTTTAAACCATTTTCAGCCATGTAGACACCGCTCCACGCTGTCTGGTCTCAGTACAAAGTTTCTAACCATTTCAWCATGTGGACCACGGCCTCACGTCTTTTTGGTCTTGTAGTTTTAACCATTCATGACGTCCAGTTTACACCATCCGTCTGCAAGTTAATTCTTAGCAAGTCCTTTTAAGCACTCTGGCCAAAGGGGGAGTTCCGTCATGCTGACACGAACTCTGAGCTCACTTGGGCGTGGCTACTGACTGGGCACAAGTCTAAATGAGAAAAACAATTCTCATTTAGAAGGTTAAAATCACATTGCTATCTTCACAAAAGTATTCTCATATTTAATAATATGTTTTATACCACATTTATGTAAACTTGATACAAAGGACGCGTACACTTTCAGAGTTACAGTTACMTTGTCATACCATCCTTAATGACATCACAAAATAAAAAACCATATGACAGGATTATTCTTTAGATCCCCACGGACCATTAATAACATTCCTATCTTATGAATATTGTTCCAAAGTTCATTATTTGCCCGTTAGAGTTTTTGGCAGCAAAGGTCTTCTGTAGACAATGGGATTTATTTCCCAATACTGCAGGGAAAGAAAGAGAAAGTACCTGCAAACTATTTAAGTAATAAAACCAGCCCAACCCTTCCCCCTGTGGGAGAGAGGGGGGTCTGGCTATCTGTCAGCCATGTGCCAAGCTGATCTGGCACCTTTGATCCTCACCAAGTAGAGAGAGTCATGACACCCTAAACCAGGGGTGCGGTTAGTTCGCTTGAAAGGGAAAGGGGATGCCTAGTCAGTTGTACAACTGAATGCCTTCAATTGAAATGTGTCTTCCGCATTTAACCCAACCCCTCTGAATCAGAGAGGTGCGGGGGGCTGCCTTAATCAACATCCACGTCTTCAGCGCCCAGGAACAGTGTTAACTGCCTTTCTCAGGGGCAGAACGACAGATATTTACCTTGTCAGCTAGGGGATCCGATCCAGCAACTTTCCATCCAGCAACTTTTTTTTTACTGGCCCAACACTCTAACCACTAAGCTACCTTGAACACTTCCGGAACGGTTTGAACTGAACGACACGTTTTCCTCAAACATTATTTGACGTTCTTGAATATACTTTGAGATACGTTTGCGCCGTTCAAAGGGCATATTTAAAAGGCAGCGGTGCAATTTGAACCCACAACCCAACCCTTCCCCATTTTTCAACTGGTCGTTCAGTACAGCACCGCTTCTGTTCAATTGAATGTTCTGTTACGTTTTTATGTACTGAATGCACAATTGATGCACAACTGAGAGCATCCTATTGGACTGTATCACTACTTGGTACGGRAACTGCACCGCCCACAACTGCAAGGCTCTCCAGAGGGTGGCATAGTCTGCCCAACCGCAATAACATCTGCTATATATGTGTATGTGACCAATACAATTTGATTTGATTTGAATGCAGCCCTGACCAACTGAGATAATTAATCAGTTCAGTAATAGCCTAAATTCAACACACCTCGTCTTCCCGGTCAGTTAAATCAAAAACATGAAGGGCCWGTGGCACTTCAGGACCAGGGTTCCCTACCTCTGCCCTAAAGGTATTAGTCAATGCTTATGAACTGAATATTGTATGTCACACTAATTCCACAGAGGGCCAAGTGTCTGTGGGTCTTCACTCCACCCTTGTACTTGATTGATTAATTAAGGTCACTAATTAGTAAGTAACCCCCCCTCACCTAGTTGTCTAGGGCTGCATTCCAAACACTTAAAAGACACACCCTCTCCCCTCAGCCCTCAAATTAAGTGGACACTTCTGATGACGTCTGACGAGTTGACACTTGCAGGGCAAGGGGCGAMGGAAGAATMTATTTARTTTAAATTAACCGCTCTTGTCCGTTCATTTCACGGTTCTGTTTTCAGTCATCATGGAAACACCAGTAGCRGTGTGTGCGCCTTATATGCTCTACCGTCAATTATGATTGCATTTCACGTCTTGGCTAGAAGACAACGCATCCGCAAACATTGAATGTTAGCCATCCTATATCAAYTAAATTGAAAATTACAATGTATAAGTGTGATGCAAGGGAAAATTATGCGCTAGCTAACATTTACAAAAGCTAACCAAACAGACATTTACTTTAATGYTAAGTGTTTGAGCTGTCATGTGCATTAGTAACACAATTTCTAACTTATTTACATTTGTTTTTACTTACACTTGTATGTTGACTTCTCCATATTAATGTTGGTTTTAGGTTTGGGTGACTTTTCTTAGCGGCTGTACAATCATAGCAAATTAAATTAAGGGMTGTTTCAGGCCCCAGAGTGAACATAAACTCGATCAAAAACGAGGGCTGAGGGGCTTACGTTGCCAACTTCCCTTGGATAATCATTTGGACCGACGACAAAGATGGCCGCGGGGATTCCCCCAAGGGTGTAAGGCGATGGTAAGTGGAGGAGGGTGTGTCTTTTATGAGTTTGTCTTAATTGAAAGGAAAAAACWKAAACCTGCAGACACTCGGKCCCCCGTGGATTGACTTTGACACACCTGACACACTACGCTATAGGCACTTATCACACAAACCAAAACAGGGTTGGAGTCCATTCTGTTTTAATTCCAGTTAATTTATTGGAATTAGAATGCAATTGATTCCAGCTCTGCCACACTCACACACCTCTTTCCTCATAACTGTATCATGGACCCCTCAAACTCAACTCTGGACCTCGAAGCCAGGTCCACTGCAATTTGTTGTTCCCTTCTAATCAGGGACTGATGTTATGTGCAAGTTATGTTCTGGTGTGCGACGGGTTTTGTACCCACTTTTATTATTCTGTATATTTTGGTTTTCGGAGWTGTGAGCACTTATTAAACGACACTGTTTATACCAAGCTCATTCTCCTGCACCTGYCTTCCKTGCCACCAGCACGCACCCATTACATTGTAAACCTTATATTGTTTATAATTTTGTTTATAAAAAGGTATAATAAATATGAATTGTATKTTTTTTAAATCACAAGAACATTCACCCTTTTTACACAAAAAAAGATCCTCACCAAGATCATTCTGCCATCAACGCAGCCTCACAATCGTCAACCTAATCCGGTAAGTCTGCGACCATCACTCAAGCCAGTGGAGGGTCAAACTAAGTCTTTCTTAAAGTAAACTTGGAACTTTGAAAATTGAACTGAAATGTCATCAAAAATGTTTATTTAACTGTAAAGGGCATCAGGAAAAATCAAAGCCTTATGGTCCGGACATTCTCGGATCCCTGGACCAAGATATCCACCTGAGTGTTGCAAGATGGTGCGCATCTTGGTCTCCTACAGTACATGATGGATTTGGTGAAACGTGAGTCAAGGCATAGAATAACAAGGACCACTGAATTATCACTTGTTCAAATAGCTGGACTTGTTTGGAATGGCAAATATATTTATTTCCCCATTAAGACCGACTTCTGACACCACAAAAGAGATGGCCCTGGCACTGATCTCAGAATTCCGTTGTCTGAAAGACTGAGGAGCATGGATATGTAAGTAAATACAAGAATCAAATTAAATAAAGTAAACGTCATGTTCGCTGTCCTCTCCTGGACTGTCGCTTGCTTGAGTGGAGAGGTTTGCGTACTCCGATGACCCTTTGAGCTATGCTGGAGGTGGTATACTCCCCCTGCAGGTGCAACCAAGGCAGACGGGTAGAAGGCAGACCAATCAATCCCTGGTCCTCCAGGTTGGYGATTTCTGTACTGTGTCTTCCTTTGTTTCTTAATTAACATGCAAGAGGTGTGGTACGCTCCTYGCCGATACATCATCCTGCAACCGGCTAATTGGTGGACATGCTGAGGAACATAAGGAAACGGCTGAGTGCCCCTGGAAGGGAGGCCAGCCACTCGAGTGCAGACAGAGAGGAGGGAATCCTCTCAGGAATGTATTTTAGAAACTATGCCAATACTTTTTTTTAAACAATTAGCAACCGCGTGACGCAGCATGACAACGTAAACTCGATTGGTCAACAGTCTGCTGAGTGAGGTGTTACACGTCCCTTGATTGGATTTCTATATCTTTTTTTTTTTTTTAACTAGGCAACGGCACCATGAAATGCACTCTGGACTAAAGAGGCAGACAAATAGGAAAAATGTGCTGGACCCTCCGTTAAGTTACACATTTCTCAAGGTAGGAATATCGCAAAAAAAATACAACCAATGGCTCATTCGAGAGAAGACATCCTGTCGAGTTACGACATCGGTCAGTATTGAAATCTGGCATCTATGATATACTTTTTCACTATCTAAAAGTTGTATGCCTATTAACTTCCAGTGTAGTGAGTGACTTTATCACAGTGCTACATCATACCGGCTGGATCAGATACACATGAAATTACCCATGGAATCGATAGAACATAACTCAGAGATGCACAAAAACAATATTACATAAAAAAATGGGTGAACCTTTCATTTAAGTCACCACACACACACACACACACACACACACAGAGAGAGAGAGAGAGAGAAAGGCAGAGAAAGAACCCTCACAATATCAACTGGAATTCCATGGGTCTATTACTGAACTTTCTGTAGATTTTTTTTTATTTGAATGGGAAGAGGCTGTCTCTGGCAAACATTGGTTACAGACCCAACAACATTATATAGTATCCCCTCCTCGTGGAGAAAACGTGCACATTCATTAATTATAATACACAAAGTAAGCAAAACAATGAAATGCATCATTCCTTGCTTCTTTGGATGCAGTTGTTGAAAGGTTTGCCATTACACCTGAAAGACGTCACAATGACATCAACCTGTTTTGCCTGTAGATGGCAGGCTAACCCCAGAGTAGTGTTGTGACGAGGCTGAACTCGATGAGGAGTAATTATCATTGGCAAATACTAAAATGTGATTGCCATACAAATTGATTAATACATAAATAATATTTGCATTTGTTTGACTGTATTTAACGTTGGTGATACATTGGCCTTGTATGCCACCTTACATTTCAGGCCTATTACATCTTCCTCTGGTTATGTATTCACAGGTCAATGTTTTGCTACTTGTTCCCACTTAAATCGATTGGCTTCTATGTAATATTCATTGATTAATAGATACAGTTTGTACAGCAGTAGTTATATAGGATGAGCCATGACTAGAATACAGTATATACTGTACATACAAAGGGGGTTAAACAGTATGTAAACAGTATTAAAGCTACCAGTGTTCAATTATTATGAAATGAAAACCTGGCATGGTTGATTCTATGTTGTTCCCTTGTGGTTACACTGCCCTTTTTTTTGTTTTACCTTAGGAACAGAACCAGTAAATGTGTGCCATAACAAATCTTTAGTTACTGACATTTCAGGGGCAATCCAATTTCAGGGGTGTCACGATCTTCTTCGTCTGATGATGAGGAATAGGAATCATCGGACCAACACACAGCGTGGTAAGTGTTCATTGTAAATGTAATTAAATAAACTGAACACTGAATGACAAAAACAACAAAGAGTGAACGACACGAAACAGTCCTGTCAGGTGAAATAACACAAAACAACTACCCACAAACACAGGTGGGAAAAGGCTACCTAAGTATGGTTCTCAATCAGAGACAACGATAGACAGCTGCCTCTGATTGAGAACCACACCCGGCCAAACACATAGAACTAGACAACATAGAACACAATATAGAATGCCCACCCCAACTCACGCCCTGACCAACCAAAATAGAGACATAAAAAGGATCTCTAAGGTCAAGGCGTGACAAGGGGCAATCCAATACGTTTTTTGTGGAAGATAAAATCATAACTTTATATTCTATGGCTGATTGAATAATAATATTTTTTTTATTTAGCAGATTCTTTGCCACAGACATAATTTCCAACGGTCAGACACCGCTGGTGCCGCAGAGAACTAGGCTAATTAGATGCATGAAAACGAACGTTCTCACATGTTATGAGCCACAGATATTGTAACAACCTTTAATAAGTGCGTTACAATCTTCCCCAAGGGGCTTGGAGTTGTAATAAGAGTGCTTGCAAGTCCCAGATTCAAGTCCATGTTTGGCTTTCCTCCGTATTGTTACGTCCGTCGTTAGAAGGAGACCAAGGTGCAGCGTGGTAGGCGTACATTTTAACTTTATTTTCAAATGACACCAAAAAACAACAAAWTACAAACAAACGTAAAGTTCTGCAGTCTCCACAGCAACTATGCAAAAAACAAGATCCCACAACTGAACGTTTGGAAAAAGGGCTGCCTAAGTATGATCCCCAATCAGACAACGATAAACAGCTGCCTCTGATTGGGGACCATACTAGGCCAACAAAGAAATAGAAGCATAGATTTGCCCACCAAAGTCACACCCTGACCTAACCAAATAGAGAATAAAAAAGGCTCTCTAAGGTCAGGGCGTGACACGTATTCTGTACATTGGTGCCAGACAGGTACGTGCTTCCCAAAGGAGGGGCAGTGTATTGTAATCTCCCCCCCCCCCCCCCAAAAAGGGCTGCCTAAGTATGATCCCCAATCACAGACAACGATAAACAGCTGCCTCTGATTGGGAACCATACTAGGCTAACAAAGAAATAGAAACATAGATTTGCCCACCCAAGTCACACCCTGACCTAACCAAATAGAGAATAAAAAAGGCTCTCTAAGGTCAGGGCGTGACACGTATTCTGTACATTGTGCCGACAGGTACGTGCTTCCCAAAGGAGGGGCAGTGTGTTGTAATCTCCCCCCCCCCAAAAGTGTGTTGTACCCCCCCCCCCCCCAAAAAAAATGAAGGTAAGGGTTAAGGTTTGGGATAGGCTTAAAACAAAATCTCAAAAACAACTATCTATCACTGGGTTCAAATTTACAACCTTTGGAAACAGAGGTAACCTACTTGAAGGTAACAGCGTTCACTGGTGGCCAGTTTCCACATCATCTCCCGACGTCCTCAGACATGGACTGACTTATACCACGGGTGACCCGGCTTATTTTTCCAGTATGAATATTGTCAAATAACGTAGTATCATATTCAGCTTTGCCATTCAGCTTGTGCGTTTTCAGTCCCCATTAATTGTGCTCAGGAAGTGTGCTGAAGTAATGAAGTGAAAAATAAAACCTCCATTATAATGGATGATTAATGATTAATAAATCTCTGGTAATTGCATCTGAATGTCCTCAGAGTAAAAAATATATTTTTTGCGTCCAATTTAAAAGACAAATTTCCCATCATTAATAGTATTTCAAGCCGCTAAGATCTTTGATATAAGCCCTGTGCATGTGTACAGATTTAATGAAACTGCACACACCTTCCAGTAATATTAAAAAGACAAGCACATTAATTCATCAATTAACAGCCTAGCCTACTGTCGACAAATGCACCAACAATATCAAATGCAAAGTACATATTTTTCCATTTCACCCTGGCTTGTCTGGCAATAAAAAAACAAGAAGTCAGTTGTTTGTTCATGTAGATGAGATGTACCTTTTTTAATGATGGTATGCACAATATGGCATGCAAGTGACTTCATTAAAGTTAATTTGGCACTTTTAGGAAATGAGAAAGGCATATTTATTCTCAACGGGCTGATTTAATCTTGTGCTAAGAATGTGCTGAGTGATAGCAAAAATTTTAACCAATACTAAGACATACAGTACTGTATATTCACAAAGGTCCCTTTGAGAGGGTGATTAAAAAGTCCACTAGCTGGCATTGGCCAGTCCCTGTAGTCACATGTTAGCAAGGAGGCGTTTATTTACGGATACTGCTTTCACATAGGATTTATGTCGTATGTCGCGCGTCACTACTTCACAGGAGAGCCATTTGAACATAAACCTTGTTGGTTTAGCCATAGAAAAAGTAGGCAACATTCCCACTAGCCATGATTGCCGGAGATAATGAGTGGGCTGGACATGCCGAGAGATGAGTTTGGATTGGTCTGCCATGTTGCACGCTTATATCTATAATTTGAGCTGGTCAATATGGGTAGGTAATCCTTTCTAACATGGCTTTTTTGAAAGATATCACTTAGTAGCACTGCATAAGATTTGCTCTCCACTTTGTGGAGGACCGAGTTTTGAAATCAGTGGAATTAGAGTATGATGGCTAAGGAGATGTAGAAAATTCTGGCGTTTGATTGCAAATAAGCACACGGAATCAAAAAGAGAACACACAGAAGGCTGTTGAAAACCTGTCTCCGGATTACATCTTTAAACTAAGGGCAACCATGGAATCCGTGACAGATAGGGAGAAGCGTCCATCCATGTATATGGGTAAGAGAGTCTAGCTAGCTACCTTTTAAGATATTACACGTTTCACATTTTCTCAGAAAGTAATTTCAAGTTAAAGTGTACTGTTAGCTAGCTAGCTAATGTTATGTGTAGTAATATTATTCGTATCTCAGAGACATTTGCATTGCTAGTTATAGCCTAATGTTAGCTAGCTAATATTGAACCTGGTTGGTTAGCTACCTGCAGATTCATGCAGGGTAGTATCATTATGAGTTGGGATTATGGTTTAGCAAGCAAGCTACATGTCTAAACAAAAGACTCCACTATGCAAGTAACTATTTCAATAGAATGCTTATGTTGTCACTGCGGCAACTGTCGATAGACGTAGCTGGTAAATTCGCTCTGGCRATCTACTCCGATTTCAGAGCACTCTCGTCTGAGTGTGCCAGACCGAATAACAGATACATTTATGAACGCTTAACACCTGTTGAATATGGCCGTGTCAGGTAAACGTTGGCAAAAAAGCGTAATTCAATTGTTGCCAGCAGCACAGTTGCAGTCACCAATGCTCTGTAGAACATAAAAACAGCCTAACCAGCTCTGTTAGGGTGAGTAAAATGGTCAGAGTGAGCTGTTCTCTCATTTGTGTCTGGAAGTAGCTAGCAAGCTAGCCAACGTTAGTCAGTTAGCTTGGGTGCTTGACTGCTGTTGCTAAGCCAGAATGCTCGGATCAACCCTACTCCTCAGGCCAGAGCGTCCAGTGTGCACTCTGAGCGCTCCGAGACCGAAYCGCTCWGAATTTATGAATGGACAATTTAACAATGCTCTGAGTTTACGAATGCACACAGCACACTCTGGCACTACAGATTAAATTTACAAACACACCCGTAGTATAAACCAGCCTTTAGTCTTTAAATCTTTTGTTGTTTAGTACATAGCATCACATGTGAATCCTTAAAGAGATGGGTGGGGCTAAAGCTTAAGAGGGTCTAAATGATGCTGAATGGGTGTAGACAAAGAAGAGCTCTCCAGTAGGTATCAAAATATTCAAGGGCCATTTTCTCAAAAGTGAGGTTAAAAGTTTATCAACTTTCAAAGCAGAATTACTATCCCATTGTTCCTCAACTGTAGTATATGATATACCATTTTCTAGCTCTGAGTCCCTACTTTTATCCATTGTAAAAAACACGATTTCAAATTTTGCTACATAAGACCGAATCGAGCCGGTCGGTCACAAATACAGATGGGAAACCCGATCCCACTGGGCACACCAACATAATTTCTATGTGGAAATTTGGGTTACATTTGGAAGAGACGATTAGATTTCAACCCTTATTCACCTACTCAAAAAGACAGCAAACTGTTATTTTTTAATTTTGGTACTATTGTGTTTGAAAACTGTACTTGACTAATAATCAACTACATTAAATATTTGAGTGAGGTTGAAAAGAATCATTAAAATGATTTGATCAAAACACGATGAATTCCACAGGGAATTCCACCAATTCATGAAGTGTGTTGATTAGATGTTTAGATGTATTTGCCGTTTTGTGATGTAGGCTTCTTTACATTAAATAAGGATAAGTGCCTGAGGAAAAGAAAATGTGAATTCATGTACAAGCCCCCCCCCCCCCCCCCCCCCCAAATGGAATAAAAAAGCCCCCAAAAATCGCTGGGCCCCTCTAGAACATTCAGAGACTTGTCCCGAAGCCACTCCTGTGTTGTCTTCGCTGTGTGCTTAGAGTCGCTGTCCTGTTGCAAGGTGAACCTTCGCCCCTGTCTGAGGTTCTGCACGCTCTGAATCAGGTTTTCATCAAGGTTTTCTCTCTACTTTGCTCCGTTCATCTTTCCTTCAATCCTGACATCCACACAGTGCCAGGTTTCCTCCAGACGTGACGCTAGAAATTCAGGCCAAAGAGTTTAATCTTGGTTTCATCAGACCAAAGAATCTTGTTTCTCATGGTCTGAGAGTCCTTTAAGTGCCTTTTGGCAAACTCCAAACGGGCTCTTATCTGCCTTCTACTAAGGAGTAGCTTCCGCCTGGCCACTATAAAAAAGGCCTGATATGTGGAATGCTGCCGAGATAGTTGTTCTTCTAGAAGATTCTCCCATCTCCACAGAGGATCTGTCAGAGTCACCATTGGGTTTTTGGTCACCTCCCTGACCAAGGCCCTTATCCCCCGATTGCTCAGTTTGGCCAGGTGGCCAGCTCTTGGAAGAGTCTTGGTGGTTCCAAACTTCTTCCATTTAAGATTGATGGAGGCCACTGTGTTCTTGGGGACCTTCAATGCATCGACACAACCCTGTCTCGGAGCTCTACGAACAATTCCTTCGACCTCATGGCTTGGTTTTTGCTCTGACATGCACTGTCAACTGTGGGACCTTATATAGACAGATGTGTGCCATTCCAAATCATGTCCAATCAATTGAATGTACTACAGGTGGACTCCAATCAAGTTCTAGAAACATCTCAAGGATGACCAATGGAAACAGGATGCAACTGAGCTCCATTTCGAGTCTCAAGGCAAAGTGTCTGAAAACTTACAGTTGAAGTCGGAAGTTTACATACACCTTAGCCAAATACATTTCAACTCAGTTTTCACAATTGCTGACATTTAATCCTAGTACAAATTCCCTGTCTTAGGTCAGTTAAGATCACCACTTTATTTTAAGAATGTGAAATGTCAGAATAATAGCAGAGAGAATGATTTATTTCAGCTTTCATTTCTTTCATCACATTCCCAGTGGGTCAGAAGTTTACATACACTCAATTAGTATTTGGTATCATTGCCTTTAAATTGTTTTACTTGGGTAGCCTTCCACAAGCCTTCCACAAGCTTCCCACAATAAGTTGGGTGGATTTTGGCCCATTCCTCCTGACAGAGCTGGTGTAACTGAGTCAGGTTTGTAGGCCTCCTTGCTTGCGCACGCTTTTTCAGTTGTATGGGATTGAGGTCAGGGCTTTGTGATGGCCACTCCAATACCTTGACTTTGTTGTTTGTTGTCCTTCAGCCATTTTGCCACAACTTTGGAACTATGCTTGGGGTCACTGTCCATTTGGAAGACCCAATTGCGACCCAGCTTTAACTTCCTGACTGATGTCTTGAGATGTTGCTTCAATATATCCACATAAGTTTCCGGCCTCATGATGCCATCTATTTTGTGAAGTGCACCAGTCCACAACATGATGCTTCCACCCCCGTGCTTCATGTTTGGGATGGTGTTCTTCAGCTTGCAAGCATCCCCCATCCCCAAAAATAATAATGGTCATTATGGCCAAACAGCTCTATTTTTGTTTCATCAGACCAGAGGACATTTCTCCAAGAAGTACGATCTTTGTCCCCATGTGCAGTTGCAAACTGTAGTCTGGCTTTTTTATGGCGGTTTTGAAGCAGTGGCTTCTTCCTTGCTGAGCGGCCTTTCAGGTTATGTCGATATAGGACTCGTTTTACTGTGGATATAGATACTTTTGTACCCGTTTGTACCCTTTTTGTACCCGTTTCCTCCAGCATCTTCACTAGGTCCTTTGCTGTTGTTCTGGGATTGGTTTGCACTTTTCGCACCAAAGTACGTTCATCTCTAGGAGACAGAACGCGTCTCCTTTCTGAGCGGTATGACGGCTGCGTGGTCCCATTGTAACGTTCGTCGTTAGGAGAAAGAGAGGAGGACCAAGATGCAGCGTGGTGAGTATTCATATTCCTTTTAATTAACACCGAATACTCGAACAAAACAACAAAATAACGATAAACGAGAATAACACGAAACGAAACAGTCCTGTCTGGTGACATACACAAAGACACAGGAAACAGGAACAATCACCCACAACCCACAATGACAAATAGGCTACCTAAATATGGCTTCCAATCAGAGACAACGACTGACACCTGCCTCTGATTGAGAACCATATCAGGCCAAACACATAGAAACAGACATACAACATAGAATGCCCACTCACATCACACCCTGACCAAACAAAACATAGAAACATACAAAGCAAACTATGGTCAGGGCGTGACACCCATGGTGTTTATACTTGCGTACTATTGTTTGTACAGATGAACGTGGTACCTTCAGGCGTTTGTAAATTGCTCCCAAGGATGAACCAGACTTATGATGTCCACAATTTTTCTTCTGAGGTCTCGGCTGATATCTTTTGATTTTCCCATGATGTCAAGCAAAGAGGCACTGAGTTTGAAGGTAGGCCTTGAAATACATCCACAGGTACACCTCCAATTGACTCAAATTATGTCAGTTAGCCTATCAGAAGCTTCTAAAGCCATGACATAATTTTTGGAAAATGTTCCAAGCTGTTAAAAGGCACAGTCAACTTAGTGTATGTAAACTTCTGACCCACTGGAATTGTGATACAGTGAATTATAAGTGAAATAATCTGTCTGTAAACAATTGTTGGAAAAAGGACTTGTGTCATGCACAAAGTAGATGCCCTAACCGACTTGCCAAAACTATAGTTTGTTAAGAAAAAATTTGTGGAGTGGTTGAAAAACGAGTTTTAATGACTCCAAAGTAAGTGTATGTAATCTTCCGACTTCAACTGTATGTAAAAAATATATTTGTTTTGTCATATAGTAATCGAGGCAGTTATTCCCAGTCTTCTCAATAGCTGTGCTTGTTTTGCAAAGGGATGAGATCTTTTTTTCTTCTCACTCAAATGTAAGATGGGAAACCTGTGTGCTGCAGTACGCCTAACTGAGAACCAAAGAAGCCACCATCCAGTTTCACTCTTCCTCCTCTCTCCTCAATCAGCACCCAAA
Source organism: Salvelinus sp. IW2-2015 (assembly GCF_002910315.2). Classification (NCBI taxonomy): domain Eukaryota; kingdom Metazoa; phylum Chordata; class Actinopteri; order Salmoniformes; family Salmonidae; genus Salvelinus; species Salvelinus sp. IW2-2015. The sequence continues at coordinate 3,063,777 of NC_036851.1, read as the reverse complement.
GGGCCCTGTGCTGTTGTTAAAGAGGAGCCCTCTCGACTCAACATTAGCCATGACTGATTATGCCTCTCTGTTATCATGTGCATTCCCGCTGCAAATGCTTTCCCCCACTGTCAGAGAAACACAGTGGCATGCCCTGAGGAAAACTTTCCTGAGAATGCCTCTTCAAAGGCTTGCAGGATCCATTAGGAAATATTCAGACTTTTCTAAGGTCACGTTTTCATGCCTGCTGGTTTTTAAATGACATTACTTTAACCAAATGTCTACCCCAGGTGAATATACAGTAATCGTGTTTAGGGCAACAATGACTGCGACACGTCCAAACCTCAGCAAGTGAATTTTGCAATTAGCTTCAGCCAAAATATGAGACTCAGGACAAGGGAGAACTTGAGAGAAGCGGATCCAAATTGGAATTACACACATTTCTGGAGAGACATCCAAGTTTGACAGAGAGCAATCGTATGGATTTCGCCAATTAGGACGGAGAGAGAGAAGACGACACAGAGGGTCGAGAGGAATGGTCTCGTTTCTCTTTTCATCCACTTTATTAGGTGAGGAGGAAAGCTGTTTGTGGACTGAGGGTGGTTTGGGCCAGTGTTCTAACAGGCTTTGGGCTACTCTGGCCATTATAGGAGATCCAAATGCATTTTGGCAGCGGAGGAGGCAGCACTGACATGTGTCTTGTGGATGTTAATTAAAGCCCCACTTGGTGAGACRAGCTGTCTGTCTTCTCCAATCTGCTCTGAATTTGTTGCTGGAGAAGCCGGCATGGGAGTCACATAAGCACCTGTCGGACCACCGTGAATGAACCAAAGACTCAAATCACTACATGAAAACAAGACTCACCGGACTCTTTGATACAGTCATGATTTCCCCCAGTTTCATCAGTGTAATGGAGGCGAACCATGACTATTGGACCTTCAGTGGGGCAAGAAAAGATTCCAAAACTTCAAACTCAGAAATCAAGAAAAAATAAACATCACGTAATGTGCACAACATTATATCCAGCTCCAATACGGGAGTATCAATATATGGAGTGTAGATCCGGATAAGCTTGGATGAGTTGTCGGAAACCAGATGTAGAGGCTGAAATTGGAGTGTGCTGGGTTGGGACAGGGTAAACAGGTCCGGAGGAGAATCCAAGGGAGTGGTTGTCAGGACCCGGTGTGAGAAACAGTCACTAATAGTCGGCAGAACCCAGAAGATGAGGCAGACACAGCAGTACTAGAGATGGTGGTTTAATAAAGGAAAAATTTTCAGGCAAAAAATATAAATCCACAACGTCAAAAAGTAACGCCAAGAGAAAAAATGAATATCCACCAAGATACAAAGAAAATCCACAAAGTGGTAAGAACAGCAGGGAAAACAAGAACAAAACCAGAGTACCTCAGGAAAATCCAACTGGAGAAATACATGTTCACAGCATGGCTGGGGCTGGGTGCTAACATACAAACACAGAGCAATGAACTGAGGAACACTAAGGGTTTAAATACCTACAAAGAAATAAGGCACAGGTGCAAATAWTAATTAGACCAAGGGAAAAACAAAAGGTTCAAAAAAGGCACAATGGTGGCATCTAGTGACCAAAACAATCCTGGCCAAATCCTGACAGTGGTGGTGTGGTGAGTCCAGAACAGGGTAGCAGGGTGGTGAGATGTGGCACAGGAGACAGGAGCCAGATGCAGGGTGGCAAAAGGAGCAGTGATTACGATCTGGCAGAGTGGAAGTGGCAGAACTGAGTATTTGTAGAGGTCTTGATAATGGAACGAGTTGCAGCTGGTAGGGATGTTCTGACTCCAGCACACCTGCCTCCAACCACACAATCACACACAAACAGAAATGGAGGGGGAGAGAGAGAGTGTACTGGGGGAAAGGCTGCAGGTCAAGCAGACACCGGATGACCACTAGGGTGTGTGGCAGGAGCAGATGTGACAAAAACAGTATTTGAACCTCAAAGTTCAGGAGTGAGGGGTCGGGGTTCTGCCATGCAGTCACACGTGGATAACTTCCAGACCCCCCCACTCAGACAGCTATGCTCCAGACAGAGTTACAGTACATTACGAAAAGTATGTGGACACCTGCTTGTCGAATATCTCATTCCAAAATCATGGGCATTAATGTGGATTTGGTCCCCGGTTTGCTGCTATAATTTCTTGGCGCTACGGATCCCGTTACCGGGATCATTTTCCTAAACAACCACTGAATTGCAGAGCGCCAAATTCAAAAATAATCCTAAAAATATTTATAATCATGGAATCACAAGTGAAATATACCAAAACACAGCTTAGGTTGTTGTTAATCCACCTATCGTGTCAGATTTTGAAAATATTCGTTACAGCGAAAGCAATCCAAGCGTTTGTGAGTGTATCAGTCAATGCTAGAACAGTTAGCCTTATATTAGCTTGGTCACGAAAGTCAAAAAAGCAATAAAATTAATCGCTTACCTTTGATAATCTTCGGATGTTTGCACTCACGAGACTCCCAGTTACCCAATAAATGTTATTTTTGTTCGATAAACATTAGTTTTATAACAAAAAAACGCAATTTGGGTTGCGCGTTATGGTCGAAAACCACATGCTCGTTCCGGTCCTGAAAGGCAGAAGAAAATTCCAAAAAGTATCAGATTCAAAAAAATAATAAAAAATATTTAGAATCATGCAATCACAAGTGAATATACCAAAACACAGCTTAGCTTGTTGTTAATCCACCTATCGTGTCAGATTTTGAAAATATGCTTTACAGCGAAAGCAATCCAAGCGTTTGTGAGTGTATCAGTCAATGCTAGAACAGTTAGCCTTAAATTAGCTTMGTCACGAAAGTCAGAAAAGCAATKAAATGWATCGCTTACCTTTGATAATCTTCGYATGTTTGTACTCACGAGACTCCCAGTTACACAATAAATGTTATTTTTGTTCGATAAATATTAGTTTTATAACAAAAAAACGCAATTTGGGTTGCGCGTTATGTTCAGAAAACCACAGCCTCGTTCCGTTCCTGAAAGGCAGACAAATTCCCAAAAGTATCTGTAATGTTCGTAGAAACATGTCAAAGTTTTTTATAATCAATCCTCAGGTTGTTTTTAACATACATAATCGATAATATTTCAACCGGACGGTAACCTACTCAATAAAAGAGAGAAAGAAAATGGAGAGCTACCCCTCTCGCACGCAGGAACTAAACAAAGGACACCTGACTCGTTTTGAAAAACCTCGCTCATTTTTCAATATAAAAGCCTAAAGCCTGGTCACAGCCTGAGGAAGCCATTGGAAAAGGAATCTGGTTGATACGCCTTTAAATTGAGGAGGGGCAGGCAACAGAACAGGGATAAAATAAAATAAAAATCACTTCCGGGTTAGATTTCCTCAGGTTTTCGCCTGCAGAATCAGTTTTGTTATACCCACAGACAATATTTTGACAGTTTTGGAAACTTTGGAGTGTTTTCTATCCTAATCTGTAAATTATATGCATATTCTACGATCTGGGCCTGAGAAATAGTCAGTTTACGTTGGGAACGTTATAAAAATAAAAAAAATAATTCTGGCCCCTAGCGTCAAGAAGATAACAGCCTCCACTCTTCTGGGAAGGCTTTCCACTAGATGTTGGAACATTTCTGCAGGGACTTGCTTCCATTCAGCCACAAGAGCAATAAAGAGGTCAGGCACTGATGTTGGGCGATAAGGCCTGACTCGCAGTCGGCGTTCCAATTCATCCCAAAGATGTTCGATGGGGTTGAAATCAGGGCTCCTGGCATCCGCCAAAGCCAGATTCGTCCCTCGGACTGCCAGATGGTGAAGTGTGATTCATTATTCCAGAGAACACGTTTCCACTGTTCCAGAATCCAATGGCGGCGAACTTTACACCACTCCAGCCTTGGTATTGCGCATTGTGATCTTAGGCATGTGTGCAGCTGCTTGGCCATTGAAACCCATTTCATCAAGCTCCCGACGAACAGTTCTTGTGCTGCCATTGCTTCCAGATGCACTCGGTAGTGAGTGTTGCAACCGAGGACAGACGATTTTTACGCGCTACAGCATCCGGCGGTACCAATCTTTGAGCTTGTTTGAGTTTGAGTGTATTTATTTTTACAGGGACAGTGCACATTAATCAACATTTCAGTAAAGTGCCGGTTTTAGCCAGCCGGCTAATTTTCAACTGCAGTCCCTGGGCAGGTTATTAAAAACAATTACAATACATACAATCAAGGAGCAGTGAACACACGCAGAGCAACATAGGAAAAGCAAGACGTAGCATACAGACAGAGCAACATGGCACAAAAAGCAACAAGACAAAATCCATAAAAGCAACAAAGTGTTTCCACACCTCACAAGCTACAGACAACAGACAACATGGAAAGAGGCAATACACAGCTAGGGATTATGTACACAAATCTGATTGACCTTTAGCCATGTCTTCTTTTTTTTGTGAAAGTGTGATAGGTGGTGCAGTTATGTGTGTCTGATGGCAGTGTATTCCAGACATGGGAAGCTCTCACAGAGAAAGCAGATTTACTAAAAGTGCTTTTCCTTATTAAGGGAACTATACAGTCACCTCTCATTGCAGACCTTGTGGATCTGCAGCCATATGTTTGGGTTTTCTGTTTAACAAAAATACTGAGTGGCCATTTAGGATCTTGAATACAAGACATGTGTCGGTGTATTGCACAAGATTTTCCCAACTCAGGAGCTCATGCTTTCTGAGGATGTAACAGTAATGATGGCTATTGGGCTTCCTATCAAGCATTTTGTTGTACAGCAAGCTTGGGCCCAACTAGTCAAGCAGTATGTTAAGTGGGGGAGTATCATAGATTTGAAGTACAGTTTTGCTACCTCTGTAGTCAAACAATTTCGTATAAATCGGAAATGAGCTAGGTTGAATTTGGTTATCTGAATTACCTTTTTCACCTGCTTTTTAAAAGAGAGGTTGGAATCAAGTATGATGCCAAGGTACTGTGTAGCCCATCACTTTGTGGCTGAGCTGTTGTTGCTCCTAGATGTTTCCTACTAATAGCCTACTAATTACCATCAGAGTCATTAGAGCACAGTTTTGGAGAACCCTAGTTACCGTGACTCAATGGTCACATGGAATTTGACTGTGGTCATGACTCCTCACTGTACAAACTATAGCATAAGGGAACGATTAGTTGATAAGATTCAAGTCGTCATTTCGATTAACTTCTTAGTGATCCCTTCGCGCGCCAATCCTGTTAAAAACTTCTTGTCAGTAGGGGGGCGCCATTTCGACTTTGTAAAAATTCGTTCCCAAATTAAACTGCCTCGTACTCAATTCTTGCTAGTACAATATGCATATTATTATTACTATTGGATAGAAAACACTCTCTAGTTTCTAAAACCGTTTGAATTATATCTGTGAGTAAAACAGAACTCAAGTTGGAGCAAACTTCCTGTCAGGAAGTGAGAAATCTGAAATCGTGCACTCTGTTCCAGGGTCAGTTTATTAATTTGCATGTATTCTATTGGTCGACATGCACTGCATACGCCTTCCCCTAGATGTCAGCAAGCAGTGAGAATTGGAATTGGGTTGCTAGGCAGATCTGAGGCCATATAAAGGGTCTTGGAACGTGGGGTGCACTCTTTTCAACGTTCGCCATGACGCGAGACAGACCTCAGGATGGCATTCTGGAAAGCTCTCGTTATAGGCCTTAGATATATTCGGCTCTGATTTTATTCGATATAGGTGTTAAAACTTGTTTGGGCTGCAATCCCGACACAGGTACACTTATGACAACATCCAGCTCAAGTGCAGGGCGCGAAATTCAAAATCTAGTTTGTTAAAATATTTAACTTTCACACATTAACAAGTCCAATACAGCATATGAAAGGTAGACATCTTGTGAATCAAGCCAACATGTCCGATTTTTWAAATGTTTTACAGGGAAGACAAAATATGTAAATCTATTAGCTAACCACGTCAGCAAAAGACAGCACTTTTCTAACTGCATCAGTTTTTTACTCCGTCACTAGCTATCACTAATTCGACCAAATAAAGATATATATAGCCACTAACCAAGAAACAACTTCATAAGGTGACAGTCTGATAACATATTTATTGTATAGCATATGTTTTTTTTGAAAAATGTGCATATTTATGGTATAAATCATAAATTACATTTCAGCTACAATCAGAAATTGCACCGAAAGCAGCCATAACATTTACAGACACCAACGTCAAATAACTAATTACTCATCATAAAACATATCTGAGAAATACATACTGTGCAGCAATTGAAAGACAGGATTCTTGTGATTCCAGACAATATTTCCGATTTATTAAATGTTTTACAGCGAAAACAAAATGTAGCGCTATGTTAGCATAGCCACAATAGCCAGACACACTTGGGCGCCCGCGACCAGTTGACATGCACGACGGATATATGAAATAACATTATAAATTGGGTCTTACTTTGGCTGATCTTTCATCAGAATGTTGATCAGGGTGTCCTTTGTCCAGATGAGTCGTTGTTTGGAGTCAGGATGGCAACTTTCCCTTCTCACTTAGCATTGGCACTGGTCGACTGGCACGGATTTGTCCAACGTAAAAAAAGTCAGAGAACGGAACACGGCAAAACTCCCGAAAAAAATTCAAATAATCTGATTAAACTATATTGAAAAAACATACATTACGATGATATGGTCTCATTTATCAAATAAAAACCCAGCCGGAGATTGTTCCCGTCCAAAACAGCAGCAAAACAGAACGCAATATCACTCCCAAGMCGCGTGCTTCAGACTTCCGGAAGTGGTCGGTCACGTCAAAGAAATAGCTCTTATTCAACCTCTGAACAAGATGATCACTAAATTTCTCCTCTCATACCCTCTTGACACCCAGAGCAAGGCATATGGAGTGTACGTAGGGTCTTACGTATAATGACCATGTATAGGCATAACGTTGAAGCGAGCATAGATTTCTGACATTCTACTTCTTGGTCAGGGAAAGTGCTGCCAAATGACTTCTGTACCACTCAGAGAAAAAATTAGAACGGTTTTAGAAACTAGAGATTGTTTTCTATCCAATATTAATATTAATATGCATATTGTAAGAGCAAAAATTGATTAAGAGGCCGTTTGAAAATTGGCACATATTTTCCAGTTTTTCCAATACGCCCCCTGCAGCCATAACAGGTTAAAAACGTCATAATGTAGTTATTTTAAACCGAGTTATATCATTTTATATCAGTATATTGCGATTTTCGGAATTTTCTTTGTGCTGCGTAATGAAGAGTTGGACACGTCTGTGCCACATAGCTAATGTTTGCTGCTAATTCCTAAGCTGAAGACTACATTCTACAGCCGGAGCAACGATTATTCTGGACAAAGGACAACTTGCCCAAGATTCTGATGGAAGCTCATCAAAAAGTAAGAACTATTTATGATGTTAATTCGTTGTTCTGTTGAAAAATGTTACACTACTATTCCGCCATTAATTTCGGTGCGGTCTCGCTTTAACGCACGCTGTATGTCGTAGTAACGTTGTTGTTTTAAGCTGTTGCATTAAGAACTAATGTATCTTTCATTTGCTGTCCAACCTGTATTTTTTTGTCAAGTTTATGATTAGTTATTGATTAGATTAGGTGCCTCTCCCAAGATTTCTCCCGACATTTTGTTGGCAGCTTGGCTACTATTCTCATTGTATAACCACGATTTGTGCCGCTAAATATGCACATTTTCGAACAAACAATATATGTATTGTGTAATATGATGTTATAGGACTGTCATCTGAAGAAGTTTGAGAAGGTTAGTGAAAAAATTAATATCTTTTGCTGGTTTATTCGTTATCGCTACTGTTGGCTTGAATCAATGCTGTTGTGTGGTTGGCTATTGTAGTAAGCTAATATAATGCTAAATTGTGTTTGCTGTAAAACACTTAAAAAATCTGAAATATTGGCTGGATTCACAAGATCTTTGTCTTTCATTTGCTGTACGCTGTGTATTTTTCATAAATGTTTTATGATGAGTATTTAGGTCATTCACGTTTGCTCTCTGTAGTTATTCTAGTTGCTTTGGTGAGAGTTGTGATGGTGGCTGCAATGTAAAACTATGATTTATACCTGAAATATGCACATTTTTCGAACAAAACATATGCTATACAATAAATATMTTATCAGACTGTCATCTGATGAAGTTGTTTCTTGGTTAGTGACTATTTATATCTTTATTTGGTCGAATTTGTGATAGCTACCTATGCAGGAAAAAAATGGTGGGAAAAAAAAGTTGTGTCTTTTGCTATGGTGGTTAGCTAATAGAAATACATATTGTGTCTTCCCTGTAAAACATTTTAAAAATCAGAAATGATGGCTGGATTCACAAGATGTGTATCTTTCATTTGGTGTCTTGGACTTGTGATTTCATGAACATTTTATTATATGATATCCCTGTGGCTTTAGGCTAGGCTATGCTAGTCAGCTTTTTTGATGGGGGGGATCCCGGATCCGGGTTTGTGACTCGTTAGAGGTTAACGGGATTGATTTGACAACACCCAGTGAAATAGCAGCACGCTAAATTCAAAAACAGAAATACTCATAATAATAATTCATAAATCATACAAGTGTTACACATCGGTTTAAAGATGAACTTCTTGTTAATCCATCCACAGTGTCAGATTTCAAAAAGGCTTTACGGCGAAAGCAAACCATGCTATTATCATTGACAGCACCCCATCAAACATACACATGAAAATCATAATTCAACCCGCCAGGCGCGACACAAAAGTCAGAAATAACATAGTCAGAAATAACATGCCTTACCTTTGAAGATCTTCTTCTGTTGGCACTCCAATATGTCTATTAAACATCACAAATGGTCCTTTTGTTCGATAAATTATGTCGTTATATCCCCAAAATGTAAATTTATTTGATTCAGAAAAATACACCGGTTCCAACTCGCGCAACATGAATACAAAGTATCTAATAAGTTACCTGTAAACTTGATCCAAACAACTTTCCTAATCCAACTGTAGGTATTTTTAAATGTAAATAATCGATAAAATTTAAGACAGAATAAACTGTGTTCAATACCAGACGACAACAAAGTGGAGCAAGCTTTCAGGTCGTGCGCCCCAACCACAACAGTACACTTGGCTATCCACCCAGATAGGAAATGGCTACTTCTTAATTTCTCAAAAGAAAAACATCAACCAATTTCTAAAGACTGTTGACATCTAGTGGAAGCGATAGGAACTGCAAGAAAGTGCCTTAGAAATCTAGATCCACATTAAAAAAAACATTGAAAAGAGTGTGACCTCAAAAAAAACAATTCCTGGATGGTTTGTCCTTGGGGATTCGCCTGCCAAATAAGTTATGTTATACTCACAATCATAATTTTAACAGTTTTAGAAACTGTAGAGTGTTTTCTGAGTAGCAGGCAGTTTACTTTGGGCACACTTTTCATCCGGACGTGAAAATAGTGCCCCCTAGCCTTAAGAGGTTTTAAGACATTAATGAGCACGAACTAAGACAGACGTAGTCTATTCCTATTTGTTCAGTACTTTTGAAATGGACAGAGACAGAATTCAAAACATGGGCCGTTTTTGCAGAATTCTCCCTGTACACCAAGTCAGAACCGTAGGATAAATAATGGGCACATATAAGCAGACAATGAAAGCTCTTACAATATTCAATGATGACATGTCTTTAAAACAGGCTATACAGTGGGAAGAACAAGTATTTGATACACTGCCGATTTTGCAGGTTTTCCTACTTACAAAGCATGTAGAGGTCTGTAATTTTTATCATAGGTACACTTCAACTGTGAGAGACGGAATCTAAAAATCCAGAAAATCACATTGTATGATTTTTAAGTAATTAATTTGCATTACTAATTTGCAAATACTTGTTCTCCCCACTCTACCAGGCATTCGATAGACCTTTAACCCTTACTTTTTTGAAGGGAGATTATCCACAATATTATCCACAATATTATTGAAGATGTCTGCAATAATGCTCAAAGCTAAATCAGGTTCAGAGATAACTGACATACAATTGTCACGACTCCCACCGAAGGGGATTCCTCTCTTTGTTCGGGCGGTGCTCGGGTGTCGGCGTCGCCGGCCTACTAGCCGTCACCTATCCATTTTTCCTTTTCCGTTGGTTTTGTCTTTGGTTCATTCACACCTGGTTTTCATTTYCTTTAATTTCTGTGTGTATATTTACAAGACACCAGTATTTATTAAAAGTAGATCAATCAGACTTTGAAGGATCTCTCGGGTTGGGCCATGTAGGCTTAGTCACCAGCTGGGTTAGGTTTAGATCATTACACATGTTTTTATATTGTCTGAAGCCTGCATTTCCCAATCATAATTTAGGTCACCCATGATAATAACGTCTAATTTAATAAAGGAAGACAAACTAGTTAACCCATCGAGTGCACAAAGGATAGCTGAGGGAGGATGGTAGACCCCTATAACAGTTATGGATACATTTCCCCCCAGGCAAAGGCTTAAACATTTTTGGCAAGGGGAAATGGATTTCAGTAAAGATACAGCGATTAAAAAAATAAAATAAATGGCCACTCCACCAACTCTACCCTGTCTGTCAGCTCATAACCCTCAATATTAATATCAGAATCCAGAATGCCCCCAGAGATCCAAGTTTCGGCCAATACCAGAATATCTGTGTTTGTCTGCATAGTCCAGATCTTGATGTAGTCAGTTTAGGAAGTAAGCACCTAATGTTCAGATGCATCAACCCAAGACCTTTACGATATTTTAAGTCACATGGAAACTCCAACTCAAACAAGCTACGTTCAATAGGCGGTTGCAGGCCCTGTCTGATGGTTGATATTGATATAGTTGGTATGGCTATAATATTGCATAGAACTGCACCATTTGGTCTATACCTATTAGTAATAGAGGAAGGAGAAGAAATTGGAATTACTTTTCCAAGGTTAGCTCCATAGGGCCTGAGGCCGCAGCCAATGTCAATATGAAGAACTACATGGGCTTTGGTTGCTATTGTGCAACAGCCCAAGCCCTCTATGTGATTTGAAAACCGAGGGGGTATTCAAGTTTATGGAATTCACATTTGAACTAAAAGCACTGGGTGAGCAGACCACAGTGGGCTCCTCTATTGAGCTAACAATAGCAGATCCAAGAGTGGAGTTCAAACGGAAGGTACAAGAGTACAACTAACAACACCACTGGCAGTATATTAAACAATACAACAATAACGCTGAGAGAGGATGGGAGGTATTACCTGAGCCGGACTTGGTTTGCCTCTGAGCCAATATCTTAATGCAGTCTTGAAATACGAAGAAAGGGTCCATATGCTCACCTTCCTAAATTCAGTCACAAATGAGAGTGCAACAGAGGTGGTTTGGTGATGCATGAATGTGATGAGCAACCTTGCCTGAGTCCTGAAGACGTGTTGGTTTGACTGATGGGGTTCAAACCCAGGTCTCCTGTGCGCCAGACAGCCAATTCAACTTTTCACGTCTCAGACAAGTTACTCATAATAATAATAATAATATATGCAGACACTTGCATCCAAAGCAAGTCATGGATGCATACATTTTACGTATGGGTGGTGTAGGAAATTGAGCCCACTTTCCAGGTGTTGAAAGTGCCATGCTCTACCAACTGAGCTATAGAGGACTACACAGATTACTCATCACGCGAGCGTGGTCACTGGACCACCTATGTTACACTTCACCACCCCACCCCTCTTTGACCTCCTTGAAGGGACCCATCCAATGCCTAGGTAACTTGATGAATGTATCCCTATGAGCTTTCGCTACAGTAGGGCTATTTAACTAGGCCCCGATTTCGACCCGAGTTAAGTGTGCGTAAATGTAACATAATTCCCTTCTATGTGCTTTTCTCTCTATGCGTATTCTGACCTTGAATTTGAGCTTGAAAAAAGGAAGATGTGGCGGAGGTGTGTATACAGATACACCGTATTCTGACCTTGATTTAATTCCCTCATAATTCCACCTTTACGCGCAAGGAAACCATGAATAAGGTCAAGCAATCCTGCCAGTTCCAAGTGAAAAAGGCTATTTTTCCCTCGATAGAAATAACAACATTATCCATGCTCTGTAATTTATAAATTGATACGAGCTACTGATAAGAGCTAGGTAAATTAGTAATCAGTTTGGAGAAGGGGATTGTAAATATACAAAAATACCCAAAAAAAAAATATATATATATAAAACGCCACGTGCAACAATTTCAAAGATTCTACTGAGTTACAGTTCATATAAGGAAATCAATCAATTAAAATAAACTAATTTGTCCCTAATCTATGGATTTCACATGGCTGGGAATACATATATGCATCTGTTGGTCACAGATACCTTTAAAAGAACATTCAGTATCTGGTGGGYCCATTTGCCTGATGCAGTGCTGCACATCTCCTTCATATAGAGTTAATCAGYCTGTTGATTGCATTTATGTTCGTTGTCCATAGCTTATGCCTGCCCATACCATAACCCCACCACCATGGGGCTCTCTGTTCACAATGTTYACATCAGCAAACCGCTTGCCAACACGATGCCATACACGTTGTCTGCCCAGTACAGTTGAAACRGGGATTCATCCGTGAAGAACACACTTCTCCAGCGTGCCAGTGGTCATGGAAAGTGAGCACTTGGCAAATGAAGTTGGTTTTGACGCCGAACTGCAGTCKGGTCAAGACCCTGGTGAGGACGAAAAGCACGCAGATGTGATTCCCTGAGACGGTTTCTGACAGTTTGTGCAGAAGTTCTTCGGTTGTGCAAACCCACATTTTCATCAGCTGTCCGGGTGGCTGGGTCTCAGACGATTCCGCAGGTGAAGAAGCTGGATGTGGAGGTCCTGATCTAGCATGGTTACACTTGGTCTGCGTGTGTAAGGCCGGTTGGACGTACTGCCAAATTCTCTAKAAATCTCTTATGGTAGAGAAATTCAAATTCAATTCTCTGACAACAGTTCGGTTAGACATTCCTGCAGTCAGCATGCCAATTGCACGCTCCCTCAAAACTTGAGACATCAGTGGCATTGTGTTGTGTGACAAAACAGCACATTTTAGAATGGCATATTATTGTCCCCAGCACAAGGTGGACCTGTTAAATGATCATACTGTTTAATTTAATGGCAAATAGCTATTTTGGTCACATTCCTAATGGGTGATTAGAAATTGAGTTCAAAATCTAAAATGACACCGAGGATTTTTACCTGGTGTTAAATCTGTATTGCCCGTGAATTAAAATGTGCGGCAAGATTCTCTGTCTGTGCTTTGGCTCCAATATTAAGTACCTTGGTTTTGTTTTGATTTAACCGGAGGAAGCTGTGAGCCATCCAAGTATTTGAATCACTAATACAGTTGAATAATTTATCTGTGGAGCTAAAATCCTCTGGTGACACAGAAATGTAAAGTAGTGTATTCTCTGCGTAGCAGTAAAAGTTAATGCCATGCTTTTATTTGCCCCCATCCCCAGTTTTCTGAGCACATAAAAGACTGTAAAAACACCAGCAAATCAGCTCCAAGTGATTTTTAATGTTGAAAATCTGTTCTAAAGTATTCCCACGCATGACTGAGCGATGTACTGTACTTCCCCAGCGTCAGATAAACTCATGGATACCATTTTCATATATCATTGACAAAATCCCGAAATCTCGCTTTAATTAAAAAATGATATTGAATGTCTGCTATTTCACTCTCAAGGGAACACAATGTGAGTKATTTCAATGCCTTCTTTGTGGCTTGACTAGCAAGGAAAATATATAGGTTAGGTTTCACAAAATGAGAGATACAGTTTGTTGCAGCAGTGTGCAGTGGTATGACCATATTGCTCTATCCATATGGTAAAAAGACAAGTGCACATCATAATCACAATGTAAACTATGGACAAACCTGTTTTAGAGAGCAAGTCAAAGTCACCTGAAAAGCTTGCCAACTCGAACATGAAGAATATGCCATCTCCCTATACCAGGGATTTTGTAACTGTCTTTTTATGAACCTAAATGGTGTGTCTTTTATGTTCAAAATGGACTTCGGCAGGGATAAATTGCAGTCTCAAGGAACCTTAGGTCATTGTCGTCAGCATCACCATCATCACCATTATCCCCTTCCATTCTCAACGCACCGCTCATTGGCCCGTRATTACTGAAAGAGAGGGATGCACACATTCTATTATTTCCTGACTGTTTCAGAGAAGAGAAAGCTGATTTTTTTTAAATATAAATGTCTGGCCAGGATAAAGGTGGCAATTATTTACAAAACTCAATTAGGCAATATAAATAATTTACCTCTCCAACAGAGGAGTGACCCGAAGACTTTGTATCCGCTGCCCTTTGATAAATAATTGAACACTGTGATTAAAATGTCCAGTGAGCTTCATTCCTGTAGGCCGATTTAGCACGTCAACGGTTCTGATTCACATCATGGCCTTCAAGCTGGGCTGTATTCAATCTAAATCTGTATCAGGACAAGATAAGGTAAGATAACCTTTTTTGCTTTGTGCAAGAACACATGTTTGGGTTAATTTACACTGAACAAAAGTATAAACGCAACATGCAACAATTTCTAAGATTTAATTGAGTTGCAGTTCATATCAGGAAATCAGTCAATTGAAATAAATACATTTGGCCATAATATATGGATTTCACATGACTGGGAATAGGCTACAGATCTGTTGGTCARACATACCTTAAAAAAGGTTGGGGCGTGGATCATAAAACCATTTGCATAGAGCTGATCAGCTTGTTGATTGTGGTGTGTGGAATGTTGTCCCACTCCTCTTCGATGGCTGTGCGAACTTGCTGGATATTGGCAGGAACTGGAARTCACTGTCGAACACGTCGATCTCGAGCATCCCTAACTTGCTCAATGGGAGACATTTCTGGTGAGTATGCAGGCCATGGAAGACCGAGGACATTTTCAGCTTGTAGGAATTGTGTACAGATCCTTGCGACATGGGGACGGCCATAAATGATCATGCTGACACGAGGGGATGGCGGCGGATGAATGGCACGACAATGAGCCTCAGGATCGTGGCACAGTATCTCTATACATTCAAATTGCCATCGATAAAATGCAATTGGGTTAATGTCCGTAGCTTGTGCCTGCCAATACCATAACCCAACCGTCACCATGGGCACTCTATTCGCAACGTTGACATCAGCAAACCACTCGCCCACACGACGCCATACAGTGGTTGCTCCACTAAAAGTTTTGTGATTATGCTGTGGGACTTAGAGGTAATTTGTGGTTTAGTACGGTACCCTGGGTCAACACTTCATTGCTCCAGACCACCACAAGGGGGAGTTAGAGCACTGATTATGCTTTTGGGTACTACTGTGTCTCTAACTGACAATGAATGGGTGACYTAAACCTAAATAGAAACGTATAATTGTGCACGACTTCAGTGTTACTTACTAAAACTGTTGTTACATTAAGGTTTTTATTATTTTATTTTGCTCTTACTGTAGCCCACTCCCGACCAGTCACATTGTACAGTGCTTAAGTGGTGCAATGGTCTAAGACACTGCATAGCAGTGTAAGCTGTGTTGGTACAGATGACGGTTCAATACCTGTGCCGGCCTCGACTGGGAGGCCCATGAGGTGACAGTATGTGTTTGGTTTCTCACCCTCTAAAAACAGAAATAAATAATTCTAAATAACAAACTGGCTTTATTAACAAATTAGTAACAATGTCTCACCCCATTTTCAAGAATGGCCTTTTTCCTCGCTCATTTTACGTTATTTGAAAATATATWTATTTTTTTAAACAAAGCGATTATTACTATTATGATTAATTTAGAATGATATAAAAGCCCCTTGGATATTATCACAGATATATTATTAACCCTGTTATRAGCAGGACAATATATATTGGTCATATTGGTCATGGCTCCCGAGTGGCGCACAATGGGATTGCCTTGCAGTTCTCCAGCTGTATCCACTGAAAGCGCATGAAGTTCAAGGCACGAGGGCAGGGGGCACGGGATGGGCTGCAGAGCCACACACAGAAGACAGACCTAGCCCATGTGGAAGGGAGGAGGAGGAAGGGGGGGTGGACCCCCACCCCGCCACACTGGGTAGCACAGAGCAACCCTTTTAAGGGGCATTGCACTAATAATGGAGCTGACTAGGGAAACGTTCCCGCTGTTCTTAGTGCCAGTCTGCATGTTCAAACGAAAACAATGTAACTAATAATGGCATCTTTATGCATTCGTTAATAAAATAATGATAAAAAGACTCCTTCAAAATGCCGACGTTTATCTAGTTATTGATCCATAACGAATTAATATGGGAATAAATATCACTTAATTACAGAAATATTGGAACTAAGTTGTCTAATGAAGGTAAACAAATTGTTGCTTACTGGAAAAAACTATTTGAAACACACACGGTCACGTTGTACAGCGCCATTATGGCTATTAGCAGGTAGCTGGACAATAGACTTGCCTAGGAGGGTAGGGGGAGAATTGTATCATCAAATGTATTTCTAAGTTAGGTTGGCTGTATCACAACCGGCCGTGATTGGTTGCAATTTTAGTTTAATCCACCAGAAAAGACAAATAAACCACAAAAAGTATTATGTATCACATCCGACCGTGATTGGAAGTCCCATAGGGCGGCGCACAATTGGCCCAGCGTTTCTCTCGCTCTAAAAACAGGAAMAAATGTTTTGGCCTTTACAAATATAATTTTGGCCTTCATTCAGATTACAATCTCTCGCTTTCGTATTTTCTTTTACAAAATAACCTCCAAAATATCGTTATATATTATCAAGTTGGCACAGTCATATAGCAGGCACCTACTGTACATAAAGCTGAGTGACTCACTCATTCATGGKTTTGGATCAAAATAAATAAGTACCAACATTCTTTCTGATAGTCTTTAATAAAGAAATGTTTTGGTTATCCTGACCTGGACACCATGTACATTATTATAATAGCCCAATATGGGCTATTAGCAGGACAATATACTTTTAACACCTCTCTGTATTTTYACACTTTGTGGATGGGGCCTCCCCAGGGGCACAGCTGTCTAAGTCACTGCATCGCAATGCAATATGTGTTGCTTCAGATACTGTGCCGGCCGCCACCCGGAGACCCATGAGGCGGCTTTTGGTTTTAATTTAGAATCCTCCAATCCTCAATGTAATTATTGGCGGAGAGTCACGTCATATTTTTAGATATACTGTAGGCCTACCGTAGGCGACATGAGTCTCACTAGTGTTGAGTAATGTACTGTTAAAAGTGGTGTAGGTGTTATTTATTTAAAGAGCATATTGAAGTTAGAAGCAACAGGATTTGAAGCAAAAGCTTACAACTGTTTTAGCACTGCTTCACGCTGCTCTGAGAACAGCATGGGGACTGGTCTTGATCAATCAATMAGATTTTTATTTTCACTTAATCTCCATTTGGGTATTGGTTGGACTACAATTATATGTGCTCTTAGTGTAAACTTTATTTAACTAGGCAAGTCAGTTAAGAAAAAATTCTTATTTACAAGGACTCCTTGTTCCCCGTCGGGGAATTGAAACCCAGTAGTCCCACGTGCCCACACGACACGGGGATTCTTTAGCTAAATAGCCCAGTACTGTAACCTACTCCCGACCGTCACATTGTACAGTGTCATATTTTCCTTTCCATCCTAATGGAAACTCAGAGAGATTTTCATTTTTCTTGGAATAGAAACATCAGTCTCAACATCAACAGTGAAGAGGTGACTCCGGGATGCTGGCCTTCTAGGCAGAGTTCCTCTGTCCTGTGTCTGTGTTCTTTTGCCCATCTTAATCTTTTCTTCACTGTTGACGTTGAGACTAGTGTTTTTCGGGTACTATTTAATGAAGCTGCCAGTTGAGGACTTGTAAGGCATCTGTTTCTCAAACTATACACTCTGATGTACTTGTCCTCTTGCTCAGTTGTGCACTGGGGCCTCCCACTCCTGTTTCTATTCTGGTTAGAAACAGTTTGCGCTGTTCTGTGAAGGGAGTAGTACATAGAATTGTACGAGATCTTCAGTTTCTTGGRAATTTCTTGCATGGAATAGCCTTAATTTCTCAGAACAAGAATAGACTGACGAGTTTCAGAAGAAAGTTATTTGTTTCTGGCCATTTTGAGCCTGTAATCGAACCCACATATGCTGATGCTCCAGATACTCAACTAGTCTAAAGAAGGCCAGTTTAATTGATTCTTTAATCAGGACAACAGTTTTKAGCTGTGCTAACATAATTGCAAAAGGGATTTCTGATTAAATATGATCAATTAGCCTTTTAAAATTATAAACTTGGATTAGCTAACTGGGTACCATTGGAACCCAGGAGTGATGGTTGCTGATAATGGGCCTCTGTATGCCGATGTATACATTCCATTAAAAATCAGCCATTTCCAGCTACAATAGTCATTTACAACATTAAGAACGTCTTAGGCATAGCCCCCTTTTATTCAATTCTCCCCTAAAATGACATACCCAAATCTACCTGCCTGTAGCTCAGGCCCTGAAGCAAGGATATGCATATTCTTGGTACCATTTGAAAGGAAACACTGAAGTTTGTGGAAGTGTGAATTGAATGTAGGAGAATATAACACAATAGATATGGTAGAAGAACATACTGTACAAAGAAAAAACTAAACTTTTTTTTTTCTACCACCATCTTTGAAATTTAACAGAAAGGTCCCACTTCCAGCCACCACTCTGGTTGTAATTCTGCTGGTGTCCACAAGATAGCAGCAGTGTATGTGCAAAGTTTCAGATGGATAACTMGAAGTATGAGTGAACTACATGACATTTAGTGTGAAGTCACCCAGGTACATTTGGGCAAATCTTGAAGGAGACATTTTCATTCATATACATTTTTCTGCAAGAATATCATCAAATCTGTATACTTGGACTTTGATTTAGCTTTCCAGTATTAGTAGCCATATTACAAGTTCAACATTTGCAAAAAAAAACTGTTTTCATAACTTCATAACTCTGAGTATTCTTKAAATTTTTGTCCAAAAGGAAATGGCATGCTGTCGCAAAAGGTTAGCAGCTACATTTTGCGACAGATACAGGGTTTCCAGGTTAGGGTTAGGAGTCCCGTAAAGCCCAGCTCATTGGTRATTTAGCTAGCTTCGTTTGACCCCAATTGGCGCTTATTTGGCGCTTATTTGACAAAGTTAGAGTCATCGGCGTGCCATGAAGGCGTCGCACTCTGACCAAATGTGGTGTCCTATAGGATATATTACACCCCTAATGACATAGTGAAGTCTGGTTACGTTCTAGGATCTCTGAGGAATACATACGAACGTGATTTGACTGGTCGAAACAACATTTAGGGGTAGATTTTCACAGATTCCTTTCTTTGCAAATTGAACGAGTGGAAATACAAAATTGATCGTGCATGCTATATGGACCTTTTTAGGATATGAAAAATGATTTTATCTAACAAAACGACCCTTCATGTTATCTCTGGAACCCTTTGGATGATAAATCAGAGCAAGATTTCAGAATGTCAGTACACATTTCACCTTCAGAGGTGAATTCATCAAACCTATCGCGGTGAAAAAAGGGTTTTGTTGTTAGGAGCTCTCCTCAAACAATAGCATGGCATTTTTTTCCGCAGTAATAGCTACTGTAAATTGAACCGTGRAGTTATATTAACAAGAATTTAAGCTTTCAGATGATATAAGACACTTATATGTACCAACATTTGTTATTTCTCTAAAATCTGCGATCGTGACACAAGGCGCTGCATGATTTATAACTGTCCCGTTGACGGACGCCGATCCATAAGAATTAACAATGTCTACACTGTATTTCTGATCAATTTGATGTAATTTTAATGGACAAAACAATTGATTTTCTTTCAAAAACAAGGACATTTCTAAGTCACCCCAAACTTTTGAATGGTAGTGTAGATAAAAGTGTCATGACGTTGGCAGTGGGGGTAGGTTTATGACAGTCATAAATACCTCTTTCCCCCCTCCCCTGTTCCTCTTCCCTACTGATGTGACATAAGAAAACCCKTTGGTTAACATAGAGATTCTGGGGACATCAGAAGGTGGGGGGGAATGAACTATATTCTGGTAARCCGACCAACTGAACATATGCGGTGGTACTTAAGGTATATTATGTCAGTTCGGTTGCCCRCTGACACATTCTCATCAATGATAGAATGACATAAACTCTACTGTGGAAAGTCTAAACGTCAGAGGTATCGGATTCACAGGATGTTGTTTAATTCAAATGTTTGAATATGAGATTATTTGTGAAGAGATTAAATGTAATTGTAGCTTCCAAATGGAGATTGGGTTTTCATAAAATTTGGCTTCTGCTCAACCAGGGCCCGCCCTGTGAAGAGACATGGGTTATAAACTTTTCAAGACACACCCCTCCCTCCATAAAAGCCTGACAAAATATAACTTTCTGTTCCGGGTACACTAGGATGACGGTCCGGTGTCAGAATGGTTCAGATAATAACTACAGAACTAAGCCAACAGCATCATGGACTTTGTTGTGAATGGTATGACTTGAATCGTATTCACTACAGAAGTGATATCTCCTAGCCGTCGAGTTAGCAACAGCTGCTACAATCGCAGTAGGAAGGACAGTCCGAGTATCCCGTCTACTACAACAACGTTACTCCCAAGTATCCAGTGACTACCAGAGAACATTCCCAAGGACAGAGGACTCGGGTTGGCGATACGGTCTTCATCTACCACCAACCTACTGAAGCGCAGCTCAGAGTAAATATTATTGCATTTTACCTTTTCAAATGGGCGGTAATTTAGAATGCATAAGATACTGTATTTACGATAGCACAGCTCGCCTATGTTCCAGTCTCCCGCTCTTTCACTAAGACTCACCCTTCCCTTTGTGTAACAAGCTGTCATATCTATTCCGCGCTAGGGATATTTTCTGTATGACGTAATTGTGATCAAGTTATGATTTAATTGTATATGTGTGATTCTGTGTGATTAGTTAGGTATTTAGTAAATAAATAATTAAAACCCAATTTTGTATTGCTGATTCAACTTGTTAGCCAGGTTCTTGCAGATAATCAAGGATTTACAACTTTCAGATGAGACTGAATAAACTGACGATTAATGTGACTGCTATGGATGTAAATATTCCTAAATCTTTAAGAGTTTATTCGAAAGATAACAGCTCTATAAATATTATTGTGGTGTCCTCTCTAGTTAATTATGTTTACATGATTAGTTCAATCAGGAATATTAATACGGAGAAATTATTTTTATAGAATAGCATGTCATAGCAATTAATCTGGCATAGTCAAAGACACGACAAAAGGCAAACCTGGTAAATCTAGTAAATCAGTGCAGAGAATAGTACCTCAGTACTAGAACAAACCTGTACTGATCTCTTCGTAAAGTTGACACTTCAAGCAGTGGGTGACAATGGGGAAATCATTGAGTAACTATTCGTTTAACTATAAAAATACAATTGACTAACCGTAAACCTTCATCAACTCAATATATAGGGCTTAACAATGTAGAGTTGAACAACATGTTTACTAGGTTGAACATTTTTGCTAACTAGGTTAATGCTACAGTAATTTACTATCATTGGTGTTAGGAATGGCAAATGTGTATTCAGTCCAAGTGGGAATATCAAGGCCATGCATCTGGAAAAAACAGTCCCAGCTGCAGTAACCACATGTATTCTTCCTTTCAACATTTGTTTAATGTATTAATTTGTGATCTTTTTAAATTTATTTATTTATTACATTTTTACCCCTTTTCTCCCCCAATTTTCGTGGTATCCAATCGCTAGTAATTACTTCTTGTCTCATCGCTACACTCCCGTACGGGCTCGGGAGAGAAGAAGGTCGAAAGCCATGCGTCTCCGAAGCACAACCCAACCAAGCCACACTGCTTCTTACACAGCGCGCCTCCAACCCGGAAGCCACCGCACCAATGTGTCGGAGGAAACACCGTGCACCTGGCCCCCTCGGTTAGCGCGCACTGCGCCCGGCCCGCCACAGGAGTCGCTGGAACCCGATGAGACAAGGATATCCCTACCGGCCAAACCCTCCCTAACCCGGACGACGCTAGGCCAATTGTGCGTCGTCCCAATTGTGCGACAGAGCCTGGGCGCGAACCCAGAGACTCTGGTGGCYCAGCTAGCGCTGCGATGCAGTGCCCTAGACCACTGCGCCACCCGGGAGGCCCCCATTAATTTGTGATCTTTGAGCGCAATCTTTATTCTGTGCCGTCTGACCACTAGTGGGTTTCACTACCCCCAGTATATTCACTTTACAAGTAGACCTTGCTGAAGTCTGCAAACTGGCAAGGGGYCTTTGCAGGCTTCTCCACCCAAACGACTCATTACCATGCTAATAGTCACTGACTTTGCTCATTAATGAATAGTACTAACATGGCATCATTATTTATTTACTGTTGAGGAGACAGAGGCAGAGCCTACACCCAAAATGGCACCCTATTTCCTATATAGTGCCCTACTTTTGACTAGAGCACTATGGGCCCTGTTTAAAAGTAGTGCACTWAATAGGGCATAGGGTGCCATTMGAGGTGCAGACGGAGAGTGAGAGTTGCTTCACCCTCACAGAGCAGTTGTGGTTGAGGARATTCTAATGAAAGACTATCATATTCAACTGAAATAGCAAATGACTGAGGATCGTGATGTGGAGAGAAAGCTCTAGGGAAGTTATTGAGTTGAAAACAGAGAAATGGCTTTTATTTTCTGATTTGGCATGAAATGGAATGCCCGCATCCCTGATATACTGTTTAATAATTCAATGCATTCAAAAATATATATTTTGTCGAAACAGTATTTATGATGGTGACCTTCRAAGTGGACTGGTATCATACAAATGGTTGGGTCCTTGTGTATCTATAGCAACTCTCTGATGATCTAGTATGGATTTGCAATACAGACAGGAACAATTACAATGATTGAATGGATAAGCAGGTTAAAGTTAGAGCTGTTAAAGTTAGAGCCAATGTTTTATAAAAGCATTTGCATTTATGCGTTGTAACCACCTCCCTATGATAAAACACTTTATGTAATTGGGTTTCACCATAAGGAATTGCTTTGGGACTTCAAAATCTGTGATCACATTATTGCCTCCACCCACAGTRGCTGCATGCATTTAAAACCAACACAATACATGTCCTTTAAAAAAGCGAAATCTTGATTCCTGAGCTATTGTCAGCTATAATTGACTTCTGAACTGCGTGTATGTCACGACTCCCTCCCGGAGACTGCACCGGTAGTGGTCCACCAGGGCCCTGTCATTCCACCCGCCCAGAGGCTAAGGTCCGGAACTCCAACGCAAAGTCCTGCGCGCTCCTCGTCTCCTGCTAAGGTGGAATAACCGCTCACCGCCGCTCGGCCCTCCGGAGGGTGGTCGAACACGGCCGGAAACGGCAGATGAACTCTGGATAGTGATCCCTCGCCGAGTCTGGGCCATTCCAGACAGCGTTGGCCCACTCCAGAGCTCGACCCTTTAGGCAGGAGACGAGGACGCTCACACTCCCTCGCCGAGGGAGTCGGCCTCACTGTAGCCAGGTACAACTCGAGCTGGAGTAAAACCCTGGACCAGCCCCGCTCCATCATACTCCCTCGGGGGCGCAAGACGAATGTGCTGGAGCCGGACGACGCGCGCGGAGGAGTAGGTTGACTCGTCGGAGAGGCTGGAGGTGCGGTGGGGAGACCATCCTCTCCCATCGGTCCATTTCTCTCCATCTGGTCCATCGCAGACCAATCCGATGGAGGATGGTGTATGATGGAGGACGCGCTCCTCCATCGATGGAAGGGGGTGCCGCTGCTCCTGCTGATCCATGCTCTGGTGCGGGCTTCTGGACGCACTCAGGCGTAGTGGGTGCAGAGTCAGGCACAGGAGGCTGAAGGTACAGAATAGTGCCAAAATGCGGGCGCACAATCAGATTTGCCAAAATCAGGACCTACTAGTCCGGAGAAAACCCAACACGAAACACACTGCACACATAAAACAGTGGACAAATAAGCCCGCACAAAGAGCAGCGGGCTACCGGTTTAAATAGCCCAACTAAAACCTAAACAAGAAGGTGTAACCAATAAGACAAACACAGAAAAGGGAAAAGGGATCGGTGGCAGCTAGTAGACCGGTGACGACGAGCGCGAGCGCCGTCCGAACAGGACGAGGAGCACCTTCGGTAG
>NC_036851.1:3030186-3034860 GCF_002910315.2 Salvelinus sp. IW2-2015 | reverse complement strand
CTGGGGGTTCCCTGGCTGGCCAGTCACAATCCCAGGATTCGTGGAAACAGGGGGCTCTCCGGGGTGGTCAGAGGACTGTTCAGGTAGGTGTATGGGAGTTTCCATCGGTGCCACGTRGGTGGAGAGTCCAGACCAGGTTTCCACCGTGCTCATTTCCTCTTGAGTATGCCGATTTGGCTATCGCCTTCTGTAAGAAGAGGGCGACCAAATTACCACCTCATRGACAGGGGGATTGTGCGATAAACCTCCAGGTAAACGCCGCGCTTCCCAGGAGTCACGTGTACCCATTGTCACAGGAGGAGACGTTGGTTATGGAGACATATGTCATGGAATCTCTGGGACAGGGGTACATTCGGCCCTCCACGTCACCCGTCTCCTCGAGTTTCTTTTTTTGTGAAGAAAAASGAGGGAGGACTGCGTCCGTGCATTGATTATCGACGTCTAAATTCCATCACAGTGGGGTATAGTTACCCGCAACCTCTGAACGCTACGGTGGGGGAATCATTTCACGGAGCGCGTTTTTTCACGAAACTGGACCTCAGGAGCGCGTATAATCTGGTGCGTATTCGGGAGGGAGACGAGTGGAAAACCACGTTTAGTACCACATCTGGCCATTATGAGTACCTCGTCATGCCGTATGGGTTAAAGAATGCTCCAGCCGTCGTTCAATCCTTTGTAGACGAGATTCTCAGGGACCTGCACGGGCAGGGCGTGGTTGTATATATCGATGATATCCTGATCTATTCCACCACGCGCGCCGCGCATGTGTCTCTGGTGCGCAAGGTGCTTGGTCGACTACTGGAGCATGACCTATACGTCAAGGCTGAGAAGTGTGTGTTCTCCAAACGAGCCGTCTCCTTCCTGGGTTATCGCATTTCCACCTCGGGGGTGGTGATGGAGTGTGACCGCGTTAAGGCCGTGCGTAATTGGCCGACTCCAACCACGGTAAAGGAGGTGCAGCGGTTTTTAGGGTTTGCCAATTACTACCGGAGGTTAATCCGGGGTTTTGGCCAGGTGGCAGCTCCCATTACCTCACTGCTGAAGGGGGGGGGGGCGGTGCATTTGCGGTGGTCGGCAGAGGCTGAAAGNCAGCTCCCATTACCTCACTGCTGAAGGGGGGGGGGGCGGTGCATTTGCGGTGGTCGGCAGAGGCTGAAAGAGCCTTCAACCGGTTGAAGGCGCTGTTCACTGATGCACCCGTTTTGGCACACCCGGACCCCTCTTTAGCGTTCATAGTGGAGGTGGACGCGTCCGAGGCTGGGGTTGGTGCRGAAGCTCCGCCCCTGCGCTTTCTTTTCGKYMAAGCTCGGTCCGGCAGAGCGAAACTATGATGTGGGGGACCGGGAGATGTTAGCTGTGGTAAAGGCCCTGAAGGTGTGGAGACACTGGCTTGAGGGGGCTAAGCACCCTTTTCTCATCTGGACTGACCACCGTAATCTGGAGTATATCCGGGCWGCGAGGAGACTGAATCCACGTCAGGCAAGGTGGGCCATGTTCTTCACCCGATTTAGGTTTACGATCTCGTATAGACCAGGTTCCCTTAACACGAAGSCCGACGCGCTGTCTCGTCTCTATGACACAGAGGATCGGCCCATCGATCCTACTCCCATCCTTCCAGCTTCTAGGCTGGTGGCACCGGTGGTATGGGAGGTGGACGCGGACATTGAGCGGGCGTTACYGGTGGAACCTGCGCCTCCACAATGTCCTACAGGTCGTAAGTACGTGCCGCTTGGTGTCCGTGATCAATTGATTCGGTGGGCTCACACGCTACCCTCTTCGGGTCATCCTGGTGTGGCGGGGACAGCGRGGGGTCTTAGGGGGAAGTACTGGTGGCCCACCTTAGTTAGGGACGTGAGGTTCTATGTCTCTTCCTGTTCGGTGTGCGCTCAGAGTAAGGCTCCTAGGCACCTGCCTAGAGGGAAGTTGCAGCCCCTCCCCGTTCCACAACGGCCGTGGTCCCACCTGTCAGTGGACTTCCTTACCAATCTTCCCCCGTCTCAGGGGAACACCACGGTCCTGGTTGTTAATCGGTTTTCTAAGTCCTGCCGTCTCCTTCCATTGCCCGGTCTCCCTACGGCCCTACAGACTGTGGAGGCCCTATTTACCCACGTCTTCKGGCACTATGGGGTGCCGGAGGACATCGTCTCTGATCGAGGTTCCCAGTTCACGTCCCGAGTGTGGAGTGCGTTTATGGAGCGTCTGGGGGTCTCGGTCAGCTTGACCTCTGGTTATCACCCCGAGAGTAATGGACAGGTGGAGAAAGTGAACCAGGAGGTGGGTAGGTTTCTGCGGTCGTATTGCCAGGACCGGCCAGGAGAATGGGCGAGGTACGTCCCATGYGCGGAGTTGGCCCAGAACTCACTCCTCCACTCCTCCACGAACATGTCACCATTTCAATGCGTGTTGGGCTACCAGCCGGTCCTGGCACCGTGGCATCAGAGTCAGACGTGCTGGAGCTTTGGTGCGTATATACATAGCTATAACAATGGTATGGAACATTGGCTGCGGGGACGTTGCTTCCAGTTCAGCCTTTAGTTAGGTGGCCCTGATGTTGGGCTGATTAGGTCGGCTCGCAGTTGGGTTCTAATGGAATTCAAGTGGTCCAAAGTGCTCTTCGTGGGGTTGAGGTCACGCGAGCTGCTGTGCAGGATGTCAAATTCTTCCAGCACCCATCCTTCATGAAGCTCCTACGAACAGTTCTTGTGCTGAAATGCTTCCGAGAGGCAGTTGGAACTCGGTAGTGGTGTTGCATGAGGAACGATTGATTTTTCATGCTAGCCGCTTCAGCCGTGGTGGTTTCATTCTGTGAGTTTGTGGTGGTCTATACCTGGGTTTGGGCTGGAGCCTTTGTCTTGCTCTAGACATTATCCACTTAAATAACAGCACTTACCGTTGACCCGGGATAGTTCAAGCGTGGCAGAAATTTTACAAACTGACTTGTTGGAAGGTGGCATCCTATGAAGGTGCATGCTTGATAGTCCTGAGCTCTTCAAGTGAGGCATCTACTGCAATGTTTGTCTTATGGGATTGCAATGGGCAGTGGTGCTGATTTTCTACTACTGTCAGCAACGGGTGTGGCGCTGATAATAGCCAAATCCACTAATTTGAAGGTGTGTAATACTGTTTGTATATATAGTGTACTGTACATGTAGGTAATACACAAAAAGCATGTTATGTGTGAGGAACTTCAGAGGTCAGACACGTCAGTGTCGTCGTGTTTCGGTGGAAGAGGACCCCAGTTCTTTTGACATGTTGATACTGTAAGGTGTTTAGCTCCACGTGACGGTTGGGGGTTTAAAGATAATTTTGGTTGCTTTTTCCAGACAAAGCACTTCTCATGTGCCCACAGGGTTTTGGGACAGAGCTGGCTTTTGATTTATTTTGAATGCAGACGTTGTTTTTGTGTATGTCTGCAGTAAAAATGTGGCTAATATATTCATCATGATGATGATAATGTCAACAATGACTTAATGTTATGTTTTTCAAAGCACACAGGTCATGTAGCCAGTCAAACAGTTGCAAGGCTTCACAATGAGTCAGCGGACACTTCAAATGGAGTATTAGGATCGCCTTGGCTCTCAACAGTTGGGTTGGTCCATGATAATGAGGCCGATATGAAAAGCACACTATGTAGCGAGAATACAACTGCTCCCAGCGACGTCACTGCAGCATACCTCATAGAAATCTTGAGGACTTCAATATAGACTGAATAGTTTAAAAAGAGATGAAGTCACGTTGATAATATTTTGTTTACTAAAGACCCACAAGCAACACAGCCAACGGTCTGTACCAATGCACGCAATCTCCAGATGTTTTGTGAGCGCGCGCCAGGTCATGAATTAGTTAACGTAGCCTTATTAAAGTAAAGGATTCAACAATGATCTGGGACGTTTAAGTATTGTTTTTTTGTGGCATGTCGAGTATGGATATCACACTACGAGTCTTTCATGTTTTCATGTGTAAAGGTGCTTGCAAAAGTATTGCAACCCTTGGAATTTTTAGATTTTGTTGGATTACAACGGTAATTTTGACAGATTTTATAACAGAAATTTGAGTTTATACGAAATATAGTCTAGATTGCCACACAGGTAGACTTTATTTAATGTGACTGATGTGTTAGCATGCTCTCAGTAGTGAATATGGGTTAACACACCTGTCTGAAGGGGCCACAGAGTCTGGAACAGCACTTAAGTATGTCGGGCCACCACAAGCATAGCGGTCTAGCCATGAAGACAAGGAGCTCTCCAAACTGGTCGGACAAAGTTGCTGGGAGAAGTATCAGATAGGGTTGGGGTTATAAAAAAATATCAAACTTTGAAATCACAGGCCATTAATCATTATTAAAAAATGGTAAGAATATGGCAACAAGTAAAACCTGTCAGAGAGGGTCGGCCTGCACGCCCAAAACTGACACAGACAGGCAGAGGGAGGGCATTATCAAGAGAGGCAACAACAGAGATAAAATTATAACCTGAATGGGCTGCAAAGCTCCCACATAGAGATTGAGTATCTGTCATAGGACCATTTAGCCGACCTCCACGAACTGGGCTTTACGGAGAGTGGCGGAAAAAAGGGCATTGCTTAACAAGAAAAAGATAAGCAACCTTTGGTTGTTCCCAAAAGGATGTGGGGAATGGGCGAGGTACGAGTCCTGAGGGAGTTGGCCCCAGAACT
>NC_036851.1:3017489-3030161 GCF_002910315.2 Salvelinus sp. IW2-2015 | reverse complement strand
CCCCGAGCGCCTGCGGTGGAGGAGTGGTTGCGCGCTCCAAGGAGACTGGAGGGCCGTCCAGGAATCCTAAAACCCCAGGCGGTTGTGAAGGACGGCAGAAGAGTAGCAACCTACCGTCTCTTCATTGATAGCTGCCACCGCAGAGTGAGGTACCTTTCCCTTTTCTGTTGGTTTTGGTCTTATTGGTTTCATCTGTTTCTTGTTAAGGTTTTAGTTGGGCTATTTTAGCCGGTAGGCTCCGCGCTGCCTCTTTGTGCAGGCTTATTTTCCACTGTGTTTATGTGTGGCAGTGTGTTTCGTTGTTGGGTTTTCTCCGGACTAGTTAGGTCCTGTTTTGGGCAAATCGTGATTGTGCGCCCGCAATTTTGGCGTGTACGATTTTCCTTGTGCCGTAATAAAAGCACGTATTCTGTACCTTCAGCCTCCTGCGCCTGACTCCGCACCACTACGCCTGAGTGCTCACAGTGTAACCCAGCTCTCTACCAGTATGGGAGTAAAAACAGCCTGGTCACTTCATATTTACATAGTTGTTCACTGCTTGACCATTTACTACAACATAATTCATTGTTTCCTTTTTTGCAGTAATTTTTAATAGGATTCTTTTGTAGGCACTACAAAGCTAATAGGATTCAATGAATCGATGGAGATTTGGGTGGAGTGGAAGTTGTTAAAGAGTCTGTTGAGAGTGACAAACATGAGTTTGCTGAGTTGCTTGTACTGCTGTATAGGAATTGTAATGCTAATCCTTATACAGCATAACCTAGGCTCACATTAGCAACTCAGCTATAAAAATCATTGTCAATTTTTCAAACTGAAACAGCTTTTTCCCCTGCATTTAAGAAACCACAAAACAATCATGCGCCTTATGCTATTAGAACCAGCAAACATCTATTCTGTCGCTTATGCTATGCCACAAATGGTCAATTGTTCTGCAATATCTAAGATACTCTTGAGCTGTCCCTGTAGTCTTCTGACGGTGGTTCTTTTTTTAACAACTAAATATTTGTTTTTTTGCATGTTTGCTCAAAATCTGGTGTAAAAGATTGAAATAATATGTCCTTAATTCAGGTAATTAGTAAATTGGCTGTGCTTTCTAAAGTCCTCCAACCCTTGCAAAGCGGCATGCCATTTAAGATAGTAGACAAGCTAGCTTACGTCTAAATGTTATGATGCCTGAAATGGCTTTTCTGGTAACTAGTTATGAGTTGTGAGATATGCCTATCTCAGATTGGGAACCTTAGCCCAGAACCCCCTTTCATAAGCCACTTCAATATATATATTGCCCTAAGGTGATGCTAGTAGTGGTGGTGGGCAAGTGAATATTTTTTATATGCCATATTATAATTAAGTACCTCCATGTGAACCAATATAGACCAGCAATTAGCCCATTAAAGGAATTGTATTGACTCGCTCCATAGAAATACTACATATGTGCTAACAGTATAGACTTTAGTATACGTTCCCCTCTGCCCCGACCCGGGGGCGCCGAACCAGGGACCCCCTCTGCACATCGCCAACAGTCCACCACAAGCG
Source organism: Salvelinus sp. IW2-2015 (assembly GCF_002910315.2). NCBI lineage: Eukaryota > Metazoa > Chordata > Actinopteri > Salmoniformes > Salmonidae > Salvelinus > Salvelinus sp. IW2-2015. The sequence continues at coordinate 3,028,628 of NC_036851.1, read as the reverse complement.
TCGATTACCGCCCAGCAATCGCCTTCCACAAAAGCCGCGGCCCCTTGCAAGAGCAAGGGGGGTAACATACTAATAATAAACCGTTCAGAGCAAGTGGGAACGTAACTGATTGGAAAGCACTACGCGTACCCGCTAACTTGCTAGCCCCATTCAACATCCGTTACAACTCACGGACCCCCTTTCAACCTCTCCTTTTCCGCAGCAACCAGTGATCCGGGTTCAATACAGACATCAAATGTAACAGTAAAAAAACTTTTAAACAAAACCTCCCTCGCCCGACACAGGCGCGACCAGGGACCCTCCTCACACATCACTGACACCCCACGAAGCATCGTTTACCCATCGCTTCCACAAGTCCACGGGCCCGCTGCAGAGCAAGGGGTTAACAACTACTACAACGTTTTCAGAGCAAGTGACGTAACTGATTGAAAACGCTACCTAGCGCGTACCCGCACTAAGCTAGCATTTACACATTCCGTTACAATATGCAGAGAACTGAGATCAAGGAATGGGTCCATGAAGAAAAAAAAAGTTTGAACTCTAATAAAAGTGTATTTAATTACTTTCAATTAAGTTTAACTAGGCCAATACTGACATTGAACAAAGCATTAATTCCGAATCATGATCAGAAGAAAGAGAGAAGAGAGACAAAAAGAAAACCAAAGACTGTTCCCTGGCTCATAGCTCCATGGAGGAAAGATAAGTACACGTGTAGGTATCCTCAACCACAAGCATCAGGAACTTAAGAGAAAAACGAAAACATAAGTCTAAAACCCTTTATAAGCCCCCACCAAGAGTTGTTTTAAGATTCAAAATCAGAGTTGTTAACCATTAGTATTACTGTTGAAGTTAACCTCTATCAGATATCGAACCTACAGATATAGCCCTCGCTTCTTCAGTGGGGTGGAGAGATTAATACAGAGCATGTTGAATTCCCTACCCAATAGAATATTGCAAGTACAGTTCAAAAGAAGTCACTTCGGGGGTTTTGGACTGCCCCCTACAAGTAGTAAAAGAAAACAACAACATGTTTGTTTTTTTAGCATGGAAAAAATCTGAGGGGACATAATGTCCCCTGTGCCCTCATAACGGACATCCTTTGTGTGCGTGTGGCAATTTGGCAACAGGCTCAGTCAATTATTTACTTACTTGTTCCTTTAAGTATAATGACTGAACACAGAAAGAGTGAGCAAATGGTGTTTCTGTTTGTTTCAGTCTGTTTATTTAAAGGAAAGTTAAGTAATAGATTTGACTAGCCTGTTTCAAGTTGCACACGAGGATTAACAGGCTCTTTTAATCTTGCGGTAGGTGCCTTGTTTGACTGGTATCGCCCTGCTTGCCCACCCCTGCCTGGTTCTTAAAAACTGATCTATGGATTCTAATTAATGCACGTGTGTGGGGTGCAAATGCAAGTGCATGCGGAGAGCGATGAGGAGGGCACTGTGCAGAGCAGGACACCGGAGAAGCTGATTTGGCTTGTCCTTGGTACAATGAGAAAAATAGAACAGAAGAAGTACAGACTTGCTAACTCACGCCGTTTTTGGCGTGAGACTGAACAGGCCTAGAGTCAGAAAGAACAGGACCCTTCAATTAGGCTTTTGAGAGCCTCTCCATCACAAGTTTACTGCAAGAGCCTCAGTCAACTCTGCCATAAAGCCTTAGCAGCATGAAGGGCAATGGCCCCAATGGGTTTTTTACTGGCTGAATTGTCATTTTTAATATTCTTTCTGTCATCTCTTGTGGCAAGAGCCGTTAGTTTGACAGTAGGTAACCACTCCCAGCAACAAAGTTCACACATAATACAAGATGTAGGTATGTTAATTTATACCCGTTGCAAGGACAACTTTCCGGCCAAATACAGGAAATGAAAAGGCATTGTAGATTTTTAAAAAAGCCTTCTGAAGTTGTAATTTTCCCACTTTTGAATTGGTAGACTTAAACAAAATAATGGTTAATTGCTGTGAGGATAGGATTCGGACCACAGTAATCAGGTCATCAATTCATTCTAGACCTCTTATTCAAGTGATGGCTGACCAAGATCAGGGATTACAACGCAGTATATAGTTTTAGGGTCAGTCCTAATGTTATTCACATGGTATACAGTACACTGCAATACAGTGGTATAATTGTTACATAACCTTTTTTGGGTTGTGTAACATAGATTTTAATATAAATTAGATTTGCATAATACTCAATCATTATGTTTGAAAGTGGAGATTAAGATTATGCAACAACTAACAGGTAGGAAAATTATCAGTTCCTAAACACTAAACAAATAAATGGGTCTTACAAATTACTTGCACCTGCCAACATGAATTGGCAATTCTAGCTGCAGTCATATGATTGTGCCCACACTATTTGAATGTTATTTCATACAAATCATTCTAAGCAATTTCACATTGGTTTCCGATGGGGGTGACTGAAGCCCTTTGCATAAATGAAATCAGGAACTTTCACCAGTGCACTTTGTGCACCATACTTCCCTGCCTTCACCAAAAACAGATTGTTGGTTTCCTCCATAAGTGAACATCTTGTGCTAACTCTAACTGCTTTGTTTGCCTTCACTGCCGTGACAGTATTGTACCTTCGTAACCGTCTGCGTCTGTCGACCTCTTTATTGCTCTAGTGAACATTTATACTCTTTGAACATTTTCTTGGGTGAGTAATCTTCTTCCCCCTTACCGTCTATCTTCTTGAATTTTTTTACAACGTGTCTTTATTTTGGTCATTTTGGCATTACGTTCAACAGTCCCCCTGATTTGTTTTTTTTGACAATCCATTAGATCTTGGGAATAGCTCACTGTTGACTTATGTTTAGCTACGTGTCGCGAGAAGAAAGGAATGGAATTGGTTGTCTAAAGCTCTTAACAAAAACGTTTTGTTACGAATGGACCAAAGCCTACGTGTTTGGATACATTCCAATTTCCAATGATAATCGATCTTTTTCAGTGTCTAATTTACTCCCGAGGGTGTCAATTGATTTTTTGTGTGCAGGTTTTTTTTTCTTCCCCTCCAAAAAAGGTAAACATTGGCACAGACATGTACATATTTAATGTATTTTTGTTGTTTATTCTTCTGTTAATCTCCGTTTGAGGTTTTATATTAAACATATTTGGTGTTTTTTGACCATTTTTCTTTTTTGAATCTGTGCGGAATTTGGGCGAGTAACGGAAGTACACTTTTGCTTGCCTTTTCACCTGATCAATAACGACCGAGAACTGTTAATGAGACCGTTATGATCACCTGCCATACACCATATCTAAATTCACTTGGTTTAATGAAAATAAGTTTTCCTCAAAATCATTGTCACCTCGTATGTCAGTACGAGTTTGTCATGCGGCCAGGTTCCTTTCAAAATAAGTTCAATGCCAGTGCCAGCCTAAACCTGTGAAATATCTTCAAATTGCGACATTGGGTAAGAACAGACAGGTTCTTGTCATATAGAATGAAGGTAAAGCACGTTGCTTTAATGTCCAATTCTTCCTCCAATGAAATGTTATGAAGAACTTTTGTTTAACAATTAATGCAAATTGTGGGTTATTTATCATTGAATACTGTAGCTTGTTACAGATGTAGGATTTATTAATCACCTTTTGGAACTTTTCCAGTGGCAGCAATGAACTTGTAGTGTATTTTGGATATTTTGAAAAGGGGCTTTTCTGAAGTTTGTGGTAATTTCCACTTAGAATTCAAAGACACTTTTTGATTTCTGTATCACCTATCACAATATAATTAATTATAATGCAACCTTAATAATTCACATTTCTGTTGCTGGCAGGAATTATTTCCTGCTGCAGCAAAACTGGCTCAAATAGAATCCTCATCTGTAGGTTTAATTGTTTTAGTTTTCGTTTTAGTTCCGGTGTCCTCTCCATGGCGCACCGCTAATACATTTGGTACTCGGTCCTTTGACTTGGTATAGGCAAGTAGGACCTAATTTCTTCCCAAGACCTGTGGAGAACAAGCGGCAGTAAAATTAATATCAGCTTCCATTCAGTCAGCCGCTAAACCCGCTGCGGGCCAAAAAATTATAGCCCTTACAACTCCTTTTCTTTGAAACATTAATATTTAAAAGACAGCCTTTATATCTATATAGAACATTGTTTGCCTTACAGTGGCGAACCTTCCATGTGTGACCCGAGGGTTGTGAATCTGAAAGAACAGCAAATGTATAGCCAGCACTCATCTAGTAGAGTGGCATTCTGTAAACACAACGTGGTAGTTGATTGTAGGAAATGAAAGGTAGTGGAGTAGTGTTCAGTGGGCAATTAGTTTATACTCACTTCTTATTCATTTAATGCGTAGTGAATGGAGGTATAAGGATTGACAATTCTGTAGTAACAGTAGGAATCCATGCACAAAGGTAGCCTACATTGCAAAAGCTGTGAAATTATATTCACATGGGTGCCACACCACAGCCTAGTTTCAGCAGAAATACCATTGCAGGACAACAAGAGTGGGCAGCGCTCCAACTGGTTTGGCACAAGAGCTTCTCACAAAGAATGACGTCGAATAGCCTTAGTGTAGGAAACGTTTCACAACTTATTAAATATCTACCAGCAAAAATCTAGCCTAAAGGCCCAATGGTTATGCAACTTTATTGAAAGTTTAGCTCCGGAAGTGTTGGTAGTAGCTATTTGGATGCATCAAAGTGTTCATCATGGTGGCTGTTTGCACCAGGGGGTATTGTAGACATGGAATGGGGCCCCCTGGGTGGACCACCCAACTGGGGAACTCAGGCCCCTGACAAGCCACCTATCCAGATTGAATGTGGTTTAAGCAATGGTTGGTGGATTTAGACGCATCAATTTGTCTTTCTACATAAAAAGTGTGATTTTTGAGATGGAAAAATCGATAGGAATACATGGATCCTTCACAACAAGGTGCATTTCCTTCCTGGGCGGCGCCGTTGGGGAACTTTTATGGCAAAATTTAGAGTACAGTATCCCCTCGTTTAAATCGCGGGGGGTTACGTGTCGAAAGATGAAAACCCGGATAAGTGAATCCGCGAAATAGATTTTTTTTTTTTTTTTACAATTAGCAACTATTACATGTAATAAATCAGTGATCACGTGTAGGCCCGTTTTCACTTGCTCTTCAGACTGGGCCACGCTGCAATCCTGACTGGCGCCTCTGCCAGTGTCCTCTTCTTTCCGCCCTTTGGGGCCCATCCGGCAAAGGGTGCTTATTTTTGTGGGTCAGGCGTTTTTTCGTCGACATTATGGGTTTTAGAGGAGATGTCGAAATTGGACAAGATAAATTGGGCCAACTTAATGTTTAAAAAAATGCCAAGCTGTTTTTATGGTACGTACACATAGACTGGCACGAGACGTACAAATGATTAGCACAATCGTAGCAATGTTTTGATAACAAGAAGCGGAGGTGGAGTTTTTAAGCGAATCAGAATGCAGGCACCATCACCAAAAAAAAAAAAAATCATTATGAAAACCGCGAATAGCGAATTCCGCGAATAAGTGAACCGCGAAGTGGCCGAGGATCACTGTATCCACTTCTCCAGGCCACCTAAATTTAATGGCAAGACAGCAAAGTTCCACACACAGCCCTGAATGTTAAAGGATAAAGTCCAGTCATAGAACTCCTGACATATTAACCGTAGGTCCATCATAGAATACAGAAGCAACAACCATTAAGCAATTTTCCAATCAATGTAACACTATTAGCTTCCATTGCTGGGTTACGCGGAGTGCGAAACCCAAGCAAAGACTCAGACGGAGGAGGACCCGGGATGAAGTAAACCAAGAGTACGCTTTAATTGATACACCGGGGGATAATGGAGTGCACGGTCAAGGGGAAGCTGGTGGGGTTGCTGGGAACCAGGTGCCCGAAGGCCTGAGGCTGGAGCGAGAGGGTTGAGACAAGAGGTAAGCAGGGCCCCTGGAGGGGAATCCAAGGAAGTTGTAAAAGTGGGGATCCAGGAACGGAGTGTAGCAGGAATGCGGGAACATTGGAACTGGAGACAAGGGAACCAGAGTAGAAGCGGGCAAACAACTGTAGCGGAAAGGAAACAGGCCACAACAGGAAATCTGAATTAGAACAACGGCTTTAGAAGCGTAGACTGAACTGAGCAGAGATAGATCTTGCAAGCGTGGAAGGGGCAAGGGCTGAGTATGGTAGAGGTTCTGAATTATGGAAAATGTGCAGCTGGGTGGGGGAATCTGCTTGACCCTCCAGCACACTGGTCTCCACCCACACAATCACACACAGCAACAAGATGAGAGGGAGAGAGTCTGGGGGAAGTGGCGGCCAGGTTTCCAAAGGAGAAAACCATAGAAGGGAGCAAGTAAAGCGCGTTGTAGGAGCCAGTGTGACAAAAAAAACGTTTAACTTTAGCAAAACAAAGTGCAACTGTGACCTACAAGTGGACTTGACGCGTTTTACACTTTTTTCCAGATATGAACCAAACAGAACAATCATATATCAGTCAAAAGTTTGCTTTTGACTGGCTTTTTTAAGAGGTTTTTAAAATAGCTTCTGATTTGACTCCCAACGTTCCATGACGTACGCTAAGGCATTGTTTTGGCAATAGATGGATGCAGTTCAATAGCATGCTTATGGTTATTCAAACATAACATTTCCCGTGGTACCAAAAAAATTTTGCATCAGTTGTTATCCACAGCTGCCAAGGTTACGTGTTTGGTGCTGCCCTCCCATTTGGGATAAAACTTTTTTCGTTCATAATGGATCAATAACGGACGAATGGTAAATCAAACTAGTAGGGATGATCACAAGTCAGTCCATAACACGCTAATAAGGCTTAGCGTATTATTCATTGTAATGCAAGATAAAAACACGGAAGTTTGTAAATGTTAAGCTAAATAGCTAGCTAGCTGTTAGGAGGATGTTAATACCTTTCTTCCCTACGTGTATTTTATTTGATATTATTGGCTCCTTTGCAACCCCATTATTTTCTATCTCTACTTTTGTCATTTCTGCCACTGCAAATCAACCATTTCAGTTTGGTTTTACCGCTATAGTAATTTACTTTCCAGCATGGGCCTTTTTTTGGCCTTTACTCCCTTTCACCTCACTTTGCTCACATAGACTTGTATTTTCTACGTCATATTGACTTGTTGTTGTTTTAACTCCATGTGGTCCTGTGTTGGTGTATGTGTTCGAACGCTTTTGCTTTTCTTTGAACCAGGTTCGCCAATTGTTAAATGAGAACGTGTTTTACGCCTTGGTTAAATAAAGGTGGAAAATAAAAATAACAATAAAATTCATGCGATGAAGTGGGGTGAAGTGACTGACTTGTTCCCTCATATTTTTCGGTGGCTATACACAGGCTAGAGATGCAGGTTGGTCATTTCGGTTACGCTACAGGGAACTTCCTTGCAAGGTTCTAATATCAGTGTTAGGATATCTTCTGTTGTGTTCGGCAAAGTCTCTGGGCTAATGACCTTTCCGTTTATAGAAGCGACTGCTCGCTTAGGTGTGCCCAGAGCGCAGAAGAACGGATGAATTTACGGAACGCGCCCGACACACAAAACAGCTTAACCAGCTCTGCTTACAGTGAATAAAATGGTCAAAGTAAGGTGTTCTCATTGTCCTCTGGAAACGTAGCTTAGCCTTAGCCAAGCTTAGCCAATTAGCTAGTTAAGCTTGGGTGCTTGGGTTTGGAAGCCATGCATTTGGGCAGGCAAGCCTGCAGAAGGGAAAGGAGGCCTACACTTCACCATGCGTTTATCAGTGAATTTTGGACGGCCCAATCTACTGAAAACTTTTTGAGGGTTATCTATCCTTCGTTAGATTTTTAGATATCTTGCTTGAATTCTTGTTTTTGCCTGAAGTCCCCATAACGAGTTGAAGAGAGAGTCCCTAACCTTTTTCATGGTAAATTTATCAGTAGGACCCTGTAAAGCTTCCAAAGTAAGAGGACCCTCCCATAAGTGGGTTTTTACATAATTTTGGTGAAATTGAATTCTAAATGATCTAAAGTCCCCGTGCCTGGTTCGACTGTCTCCAAACATGCCTGTCCAGTACACAAGTGGCGAATGGAGGGGGCCCCGGTGTGCAAATGGCTTGTTTTTATAAAGATGTGTATGTAGAGCTCGTGGAGTGGCTATAGTGCATCAAGTCCCCTGTGGTAAGTTACTCCGGTACTTGGGGACCCAAGAACAAAGGGGTGGATTTAAAGTTAAAGGTTTGATTTACTGCAGATGGTCTTAATTGTCCAACATCCCATCCGCTTTCCCCCCTCTAGTATTGCTTATATGAAAATTTTTCCAACAAAATGCCTTAGTTTTGGTCAACGGATCCCTCCCGGAAAACTTTCATTGCGCACACCTGGCCGCCTATTGCCCATGATTGTATGTGTAATACAGTTGAATGGAAGTTTTTTACCAAACACCTTAGGTTTGGGAAGTCATTAAAACTTCGGGTTTTTTAACCACTCCACAAATCTTGTTAGTTAAACTAATAGTTTGGCATAGTCCGGTTTAAAGGCATCTACTTTGGTGAATGACATAGTATTTTTTCCAACATTTTACCAGACAAATTATTTCACTATAATCCAAACTTATCACAAATCTAGTGGGTCAGAAGTTTACATACAACGAGTGTAACTGTTGGGCCTTTAAACAGCTTGAAGAGAGAGCCAGAAAATTGGATGTCAAAATGGCTTTTAGAAGCTCTAGGCCTAAATGAACAATAATTTGAGTCAATTGGAACCACTCCTCCACGAACATGTCACCATTTCAATGCGTGTTGGGCTACCAGCCGGTCCTGGCACCGTGGCATCAGAGTCAGACCGAGGCGCCTGCGGTGGAGGAGTGGGTGCAGCGCTCCAAGGAGACCTGGAGGGCCGTCCAGGAATCCCTAAAACAGGCCGGTGGACGGCAGAAGAGTAGCACTGACCGTTCTACTAGCTGCCACCGATCCCTTTTCCCTTTTCTGTTGGTTTTGTCTTATTGGTTTCATCTGTTTCTTGTTAAGGTTTTTAGTTGGGCTATTTAAGCCGGTAGGCCCGCCTGCTCTTTGTGCAGGCTTATTTTTCCACTGTGTTTATGTGTGGCAGTGTGTTTCGTGTTGGGTTTTTCTCCGGACTAGTTAGGTCCTGTTTTTGGGCAAATCGTGATTGTGCGCCCGGCATTTTGGCGTGTACGATTTTCCTTGTGCCGTAATAAAAGCACTATTCTGTACCTTCAGCCTCCTGCGCCTGACTCCGCACCCACTACGCCTGAGTGCGTCACAGTGTAGCACCCAGCTCTCTACAGTATGAGGTAAAATAAGCCTGGTCACTTAATTTACCATAGTTGTTCACTGCTTGACAATTACTACAACATAATCATTGTTTCCTTTTTTGCAGTAATTTTTAATAGGATCTCTTTTGTAAGGGCACTACAAAGCTAATAGGATTCAATGAATCGATGGACGATTGGGTGGAGTGAAGTTGTTAAAGAGTCTGTTGAGAGTGACAAACATGAGTTGTCTGAGTTGCTTTGTAGCTGCTGTATAGGAATGTTATGCTAATCCCTATACAGCTACTGCTCAGCATTAGCACTGCAGCTATATCAAACATGCATTGTCAATTTTTTCAAACTGAAACAGCTTTTCCCCTGCAATTTAGAACCACAAACAATCATTGCGCTTAATGCTATTAGAACCACAAACAATCATTGCGCTTAATGCTATGCCCCAAAAATGTCAATTGTTCTGCATATCTAAGCATACCTCTTGAGCTGTCTGTAGTCTTCTGACTGGTGGTTCTTTTTTTAACAAACTAAATATGTTTTTTTGCATCTTTGCTCAAATCTGTGTAAAAGATTGAAATTAATATGTCTTATTCAGTACATTTAGTAATTGCTTGCTTTTCTAAAGTCTACCAACCTTGCAAGCAGGCATGCCAGTTAAGATAGTTAGACAAGCTAGCTACTCTAATGTGATTGATAGCCTGAAATGGCTTCTTGGTAACTAGTTATGAGGTTGTGAGATAGCTATCTCAGATTGGGAACCTTAAGCCAACTTCATAAGCCAACTTCATATTGCTAGGTGGCTAGTAGTGTGGTGGGCAGTGATATTTTATATATGCATATTATATATATATACCTCCCATGTGACTCATAATAAGACTCAGCAATTAGCCCATTAAAGGAATTATCTGACTCCATAAGATAACTAGCAATATGTGTAACAGTATAACTTTAGTACGTCCCCTCGCCCCGACCCGGGCGCGAACCAGGGACCCTCTGCACACATCGACAACAGTCACCCACGAAGCGTCGTCAATGAACCTGAAGAGAGCTGGGACCACAGTCTCAAAGAAAACCATTAGTAACACACTACGCCGTCATGGATTAAAATCCTGCAGCGCACGCAAGGTCCCCCTGCTCAAGCCAGCGCATGTCCAGGCCCGTCTGAAGTTTGCCAATGACCATCTGGATGATCCAGAGGAGGAATGGGAGAAGGTCATGTGGTCTGATGAGACAAAAATAGAGCTTTTTGGTCTAACCTCCACTCGCCGTGTTTGGGGAGGAAGAGCAGTATGAGTACAACCCCAAGAACACCATCCCAACCGTGAAGCATGGAGGTGGAAACATCATTCTTTGGGGATGCTTTTCTGCAAAGGGGACAGGACGACTGCACCGTATTGAGGGGAGGATGATGGGCCATGTATCCGGCGAAGATCTTGGCCAACAACCTCCTTCCCTCAGTAAGAGCATTGAGATGGGTCGTGGCTGGGTCTTCCAGCATGACAACGACACGAAGCACACAGCCATGGCAACTAAGGAGTGGCTCCGTAAGAAGCATCTCAAAGGTCCTGGAGTGGCCTAGCCAGTCTCCAGACCTGAACCCAATAGAAAATCTTTGGAGGGAGCTGAAAGTCCGTATTGCCCAGCGACAGCCCCGAAACCTGAAGGATCTGGAGAAGATCTGTAGGGAGGAGTGGGCCAAAATCCCTGCTGCAGTGTGTGCCAAACCTAGTCAGAACTACAGGAAACGTATGATCTCTTGTAATTGCAAAAAAGGTTTCTGTACCAAATATTAAGTTCTGCTTTTCTGATGTATCAAATATTTATGTCATGCAATAAAATGCAAATTAATTACTTAAAAATCATACAATGTGATTTTCTGGATTTTTGTTTTAGATTCCGCCCTTCATAGTTGAAGTGTCCTATGTAA
>NC_036851.1:2940433-3017200 GCF_002910315.2 Salvelinus sp. IW2-2015 | reverse complement strand
CGTTAACCCATCGCTCCACCATAAAGCCCCGCCGCCCTTGCCCAGAAAGCAAAAAAGGCGGTTGGAGCTTGACAGGTGACCATCTTGACCTTGATAATAATTACAGACCTCTACATGCTTTGTAAGTAGGAAAACCTGCAAAATCGGCAGTGTATCAAATACTTGTTCTCCCCACTGTATATACCTCCCATGTGACTCATAATAAGACTCAGCAATTAGCCCAATTGTCTGACTCCATAAGATAACTAGCAATATGCAAGAGACTGAGATCAAGGAATGGTCATGAGAATTGAACTCTAAATACAAGTGTATTTAATTACTTTGTCAATTAAGTTACAAGGCAATACTGACATTGACAAAGCATTATTCGAATCATGATCAGAGAAAAAGAGAGAGAGACAAAGAAACCAAGACTTGTTCCCTGGCTCATAGCTCATGGGAGAAAGATAAGAGTGTAGGTATCTCACCACAGCAAGTCAGGAACATAAGAGAAAAGAACAATAAGTCTAAAACCCTTTTATAAGCATCAMAGTTGTTTAGATTCAAAATCAGAGTTGTTAACCAATAGTATTACTGTGAAGTTAACCTCTAATCAGATATCAGACCTACAGGATGTAYCCTCTGCTTCTCYGTGGGGGTTGGAGAGATAATACAGAGCATGCTGAATTCCTACTCATAGGAAATTATTGCATACAGTTCATAAGAAGTCACTTCGGGGGTTTGGCTGCCCTACAGTAGTATTACAGAAAAACAACAACATGTTGTTTTTTACAGGACAAATCTGAGGGGACATGTGCCCCTGTGCCCTCTACGGACATCCTGTGTGCGTGTGCAATTGCACAGGCTCAGTCAATTATTTAACATTACTTGTCCTTTAAATATAATGGGACTGAGACAACAGAAAATGAGCCTAAATGTGTTTCTGTTGTTTCAGTCTGTTATATTTAAAGGACAAGTAATGTTAAATAATTGACTAAGCCTGTGCAATTGCACACGAGGATAACAGGCTCTTAATCTTTGCGGTGCGTGCCTTTGTTGACTGGTATCGCCCTTTGCTGCCCACCCCTGCCTGGTCTTAAAACTGATCTATGGATTCTAATTAATGCACTGTGTGTGTGCAAATGCAAGTGCAATGCGAGAGCGATGAGGAGGGCACTGTGCAGAGCAGGACACCGAGAGCATATTTGGCTGTCTGGTACAATGAGAAAATAGAACCCAGAGAAGACAGACTGCTAACACAGCTGTTTTTGGGTGAGACTGACGAGGCCTAGAGTCAGGAGAAAAGACAGGACCTTCAATAGCTTGAGACTCTCCATCAGCAGTTTACTGCAAAGCCTCAGTTCACTCTGCATAAAGCCTTAGCAGCATGGAGGGCAATGCCAATGGGTTTTTACTGTGCTGAATTCATTTTTAATATCTTGTCATCTCTGTGCAGAGCCGTAGTTGAGTGGTAACACTCCCAGCACAAGTCACATACAGATGTAGGATGTTAATTTATTACCCTGTTGCAGGACAACTTTCCGGCAATACAGGAAATGAAAAACTTGTGCATTTGAGYTTTTAAAAAAGCCTTCTGAAGTTTGTAATTTCCACTTTGAGATTTCAGACTACAAAAATAATTGTTAATTATAATCCACATAATTCAGTCATCATTCATTCTAGACCTCTTATTCAGTGATGGCTGACCAAGATCAGGATTACAGCAGTATAAAGTTAGGTCAGTCTATGTATTCACATGGTAATAGCAGGTACACTGCAATTACAGTGTATAATTGTTACATAACCTGTTTGTGGGTTGTGTAACATAGATTTAATATAAATTAGATTTGCAAATAAACTCAAATCAATTATGTTGAAAAGTGAGATTAAGATTATGCAAACAACTAACAGGTAGGATAGCAGTTCTAAACACTAACAAAAAATGTCTTACAAAATTACATTGCACCTGCCAACATGAATTGGCATTCTAGCTGCAGTCATATGATTTGTGCCACACTATTTGAAATGTTATTTCATACAAATCATTCTTAACATTTCACATGGTTTCCATGGGGGTGATGATAGCCTTTGCATAAATGATGCAGAACTTCCAGTGCACTGTGCACATATCCCTTGCTTCCACCCCTATAAAACAGATGTGGTTTCCTCCATGCTGACAGTTGTGCTACTCTAACTGCTTGCTTCACTGCCGTGACAGTATTGTACCTTCGTACCTTCTGCGTCTGTCGATCTCTTATTGCTCTAGGAACATTTATACTCTTTGAACATTTTCCTTGGTGAGTAATTTCTTCCCCTCTTACCTTTTCTTCTTGATTTTTTTACGTGTCTTTATTTTGTCATTTTTTGCATTACAGTTCATCAGTCTGATTTGTTTATTTTGACAAATGCATTTAGATCTTTGGATAGCTCACTGTTGACTTATGTTTAGGCTACAGTGTCCGAGAAGAGAATGGATGTGTCTTAACGCTCTTACAAAAACGTTTGTTACGAATAGGACAAAGCCTACGTGTTTGGATACATTCATATTTCCAATGATAATCGATCTGTTTTCATGTTGTCTATTTTACTCCCGAAATGGTGTCATTGATTTTTGTGTGCAGGTTTTTTCTTCCCCTCCAAAAAGTAACACATTGGCACAGACCATGTACAATATTTATATGTATTTTTGTTGTTTTTATTCTTCTGTGTATCTCCGTTTGAGGTTATATTAACATATTTTGTTTTTGACATTTTTCTTTTGAAATATGTGCGGAATTTGCAGAACGGAATACTTTTGCTTGCCTTTTCACCTGATCATACCGACGAGACTGTAATGACCGTTATATCACCTGCCATACACCATATCTAAATTACTGTTATGAAATAAGTTTTCCTCAAAATCATTGTCACCATCGCTATTGTCATTACGAGTTTGTCATGCAGCCAGGTGTCTCAAAATTAAAGTTCAAATGCCAGTGCAGCCTACCTGTGAAATATGCTAAATTGCGACATTGGTAAGACACAACAGGTTCTTGCTCATATAGAACTGAAGGTAAAGCACGTGCTTTATGTCAATGTCTCCTCATGAATGTTTAGTGAGAACTTTGTTAACAATTAATGCAAATGTGTTATTTATCATTTAGAATACTGTAGCTTGTTACAGATGTAGGATCTTAATTTGATCACCCTTTTTGAGAACTTTTCTGCAAATGTAAAACTTGTAGTGTATTTGATATTTGAAAAAGGCTTCTGAAGTTTGTAATTTCCACTTAGAATTTTCAGACTTGATTTTCTGTATCAACCTACAAAAATATCAATTAATTATAATCAACTTAATAATTCACATTTCCTGTTGCTGCAGGATTATTTTCCTGCTGCAGCAAACTGGCTCAAATTAAGATCCTACATCTGTATGGTTAATTGTTTAGTTTCTGTTTAGTCTCGGTGTCTGATACATTGGTACTCGGTCTTGACTTGGTACTGGACAGTGAGGACTCTAATTTCTTCCCAAGACCTGTGGAGACAAGCGGAGTAAAATAATAATTATCAGCTTCCATTCAGTCAGCGCATAAAACCGCTTCGCGAGGCCAAAAATATAGGCCTTACACTCCTTTCTTGAAACATTAATATTTTAACAGCCTTTATATCTATTATAGACATGTTTGCTCAGTGGCGAACCTTCAGTGTGTGACAGGTTTGTGATTCTGAAAGAACAGCAAATGTAATACCAGCGCACTCATCTAGTAGAGTGCACTTTCTGTAAAACACAAGTGTCAGTTGTGTAGTGGAATACGAAAGGGTCAGTGGTGTAGTTTCAGTGGGCATTGTTTATACTCACTTCTTATTCATTTATGCGTAGTGAAGTGGAGGTATACGGATGATCAATTCTGTAGTACAGTAGAGAAATCATGCACAAAGTAGCCTACTCAATTGCAAAGCATGTGAAATATATTCACATGGGTGCCACACACAGCCTAGTTTCAGCAGAATACCATCTGCAGACAYCAAGAGTGGGCAGCGCTCAACTGGTTTTGGCACAGAGCTTCTCACAAAGAATGACGTCGATAGCCGGTAGTGTAGGAAAAACGTTTCAACTTATTATATCTACCAGCAAAATCTAGCTAAGGCAACAATGGGTATGCAAACTTTATTGAAAAAGTTTAGTCCGAAGTGTTGGTTAGTAGGCTATTTGTGATGCACAAGTGTCATCATGTGCTGTTTGCATCAGGGGTGTAGACATGGATGGGCCTGGGTGGACACCCACTGGGGAACCAGGCCCTGACAAGCCCACCCTATCAGATTGATGTGGTTTAAGCATTGTTGTGGACTTAGACCATCACATTTTRTTTCCTACATAAAAAAGTGTGATTTTGAGATGGAAAAATCGATAGGAAAACATAGGATTTCTCACACAAGGTGCATTTCCTTCACTGGGCGGGCCGTTTGGGAACTTTATGGCAAAATTAGAGTATACCCACTTCTCCAGGCACCACCTACATCGGGCAAGACAGCAGTCACACACAGCTTGATGTTAAAGGATAAGCAGTCCATAGACTCTGACATAATAAGCCAGTAGGTCCCAATCATAAGAATACAAAAGCACAACCATTAAGCATTTTCCAATCAAAATGTACAACTATTACTTCCCATTGCTGTTACGCGGAGTGGAACCCAAGAGCAGACTCAGACGAGGAGACTGGGATGAAGTAACCAAGATATTTATTGAAACACGGGGGATATGGAGTGCAGGTCAGGGGAAGCTCSGGTGGGTTGCTGGAAKCCAGGTGCCGAGGCTGAGGCTGGAGCGAGAGGGGTTGAGACAGAGTAAGCAGGTCTGGAGGGGAATCCAAGGGAGTAGTAAAGTGGGGAATCCAGGACAGTGTAGCAGGATGACGAGACATTGGACTGGAGACAGGGACCAGAGTCAGAGCGGGCACAACTGTAGCGGAAAGGAAAACAGGCACAACAGGATCTGAATAGWAACAAACGGCTAGAAGCGTAGACTGACTGAGCAGAGATTACGATCTTGCAGCGTGGAAGTGGCAGGGCTGAGTATTGGTAGAGGTCTTGATTATGGAACAMGTTGCAGCTGGTGGGGATCTGCTCTGACTCCAGCACACCTGTCTCCACCCACACAATCACACACACACAGATGGAGAGGGAGAGAGTCCTGGGGGAGTGGCGGCAGGTCAAGGAGACATAGAATGAGCAGTAAAGCGCGTTGTAGGAGCAGATGTGACAAAAAAAAACGTTTAACCTTTAGCACACAAAGTAACCTGTGACCTAAGTGGAACTGACAGCGTTTTAACCACTTTTCAGATATGAAACCAACAGACAATCATAATCAGTCAAAAGTGCTTTTGACTGGCTTTTTAAGAGGTTTTTAAAATAGCTTCTATTTGACTCAACGTTCCATGACGTACGCTAAGGCATTGTTGGCAGAATAGATGGATGCAGTTCAATACATGCTTAATGTTATTCACCAATACATTTCTTGGTAGTCCAAAAAATATTGCTATCAGGTTGTAAATCACAGCTAGCCAGGTACGTTGTTTGCTGCCTCCATTTGGGATAAACTGTTTCCGTTTCAATGACTCAATAAAACGGACGAATGTAACAATCAAACTAGTAAGGGCAATGATCACAAGTCAGTCATAACACGGCTAATAGGCTAGCGTATCTATTCATGTAGCAAGATAAAAACACGGAGTGTAATGTTAGCTAGATAGCTAGCTAGCTGCTAGGAGGATGTCAACTACCTCTTTCCCTACTGTATTTATTTATTTATTTTGCTCCTTTGCACCCCATTATTTCTATCTCTACTTTGTACATTCTTCCACTGCAAATCAACCATTCCAGTGTTTTACCTGCTATATTGTATTTACTTCGCCACCATGGCCTTTTTTTGCCTTTACCTCCCTTATCTCACCTCACTTGCTCACATAGACTTATTTTTCTACTGTATTATTGACTGTATGTTTGTTTTACTCCATGTGTAACTCTGTGTTGTTGTATGTGTCGAACTGCTTTGCTTTATCTTGACCAGGTCGCAATTGTAAATGAGAACGTGTTCTTAACTTGCCTACCTGGTTAAATAAAGGTGAAATAAAAATAAAATAAAATGTCATGCGATTAGAGTGGGTGAGTGACTGACTTGTTCCCCTCATATAATTTTTCGGTGGCTATACACAGCTAGAGATGCAGGTGTCATTTGGTTAGCTAGGGAGAACTTCTGCAACTGTTATACAGTTAGCATATCTCTTGTGTTCGCAAAGTCCCTCTGGCTATCTATTCCGATTTAAGAGCACTCTCGCCTGAGTGTGCCAGAGCGCAGAAGAACGGATGAATTTACGAACGCGCAACACAAACAGCTTAACCAGCTCTGCTACAGTGAATAAAATGGTCAAAGTGAGGTGTTCTCTCATTTGTCTCTGGACGTAGCTAGCTAGCAAGCTAGCCAACTTTAGCTAGTTAGCTTGGGTGCTTGGTTGGGACAAGCATGCATTGGCAGGCAAGCTGCAGAAGGAAGAGGAGGCTACACTTCACCATCGTTTATCAGTGCAATTTTGACGGCCAACTAGCTGAAAAACTTTGAGGGTTTATCTAATTTTCCTTCGTTAGATTTTAGATAATCTTGCTTGATCTTGTTTTTGCTGATGTGCATAACCGAGGGAGAGAGAGTCTACCTTTTCATGGTTATTTCATCAGTAGGACTGTAAAGCTTCCAAATGTAAGAGGACTCCCATAGTGTTTACATAATTTTGGGGTGAATTGATTCTAATGATCTAAAGTCGTGCTGTTGCGACTGTCTCAAAACATGCTGTCCAGTACAAAGTGAATGATGGCAGGCCCGTGTGGCAAATGGCTTGTTTTTATAAAGGTGTACTGTAGCTGTGAGTGGCTATAGTGCATCAGTCTGTGTAGACTCCGGTACTGGACAAGACAGGTGGTTTTAGTAGGTTTTATTTACTGCAGTGTCTATTAATTGTCCAAACACTCATCCGCTTTCCCACTCTATATTGCTATAGAATTTTCACAAATGCCTTAGTTGTCACGGATCCCTCTGGAACTTTCATTGCGCACACCTGGCCCCTATTCCCACTGATTGTATGTGTATACAGTTGAAGTCGGAAGTTTACAAACACTTAGGTTGGAGTCATTAAAACTCGTTTTTCAACCACTCCACAAATTTCTTGTTAAGTAAAAAACTATAGTTTTGGCAAGTCGGTTAGGACATCTACTTTGTGAATGACATAAGTATTTTTTCCAACAATTGTTTACAGACAAATTATTTCACTTATAATTCACTGTATCACAATTCTAGTGGGTCAGAAGTTTACATACACGAAGTTGACTGTGCCTTTAAACAGCTTGAAAAATTCCAGAAAATGATGTCATGGCTTTAGAAGCTTCTGATAGGCTAATTGACATAATTTGAGTCAATTGGAGGTGTACCTGTGGATGTATTTCAAGGCCTACCTTCAAACTCAGTGCCTCTTTGCTTGATATCATGGGAAAATCAAAAGAAATCAGCCAAGACCTCAGAAAAAAAAATGGTAGACCTCCACAAGTCTGGTTCATCCTTGGGAGCAATTTCCAAACATCTGAAGGTACCACGTTCATCTGTACAAACAATAGTACGCAAGTATAAACACCATGAGTCTACGCAGCCATCATACCGTTCAGAAAGGAGACGCATTCTGTCTCCTAGAGATGAACGTACTTTGGTGCGAAAAGTGCAAATCAATCCCAGAACAACAGCAAAGGACCTTGTGAAAATGCTGGAGGAAACAGGTACAAAAGTATCTATATCCATAGTAAAACGAGTCCTTTTGTACCTGTTTCCTCCAATCGTGTTGGTATTCAGGGTTCAAACAACTCTGGACGTGAGCTACAGTTCTACACGCCTCTCTGGTCTGGGAGGTGAGTTTATTTTCTTCACCTCGTGTTGAGGTTCAACATTTCAACCATTTCAAACATGTAGCTCCCGCTGTCACATCTGCTCCTGCTATGCCCTCTGGTGTTCATCCGGTGTCTTCTTAACCTGCAGCTCTCTCTCTCTCATCTCATCACCCAACTACCTTGCTCTGGATTTTACTCACCACCACTACCTTGGATTCCCCTCAGGATCTGTTTACCCTGTTCTACTCAGCCAACTCCAACCTCAGTRTCCACATCTGTTTTTTCTGCAACACATCCGAGCTTCCCCGGATCTGCACTCCATATCTCTCTCTGTAACAATAAATGTTTTGTTCATTCATCCCTGTTTCCTCATCTGAGTCTGCTCTTTGGTTCCCCGGTGTCGCTCCGCTTAACACCCGCTTCACGTTTTGCTGGTCAATTGTTAATTTCTTTACCAATCCTTTCATGCAATCTGACTGACGGGGACTGTTCCGTCAGGCTGACACGCTCTCTGACCTTGCTTGGGGCGTGGCTACTTACTATGCACAGTTTATAGGAGATAGATATGTGATTTTAAGAGTCATAAGAGAATATGTTAACTTCTTTGGGACAGGGGGGCAGTATTGAGTAGCTTGGATAAAAAGGTGCCCAGAGTAAACTGCCTGCTACTCAGTCCTAAAAGCTAGAATATGCATATAATTAGTAGATTTGGAAAGAAAACTCTGAAGTTTGTAAAACTGTTTGAATGATGTCTGTGAGTATAACAGAACTCATATGGCAGGCAAAAACCTGAGAAAAAATCCAACCAGGAAGTGGGAAATCTGAGGTTTGTAGTTGTTCAACTCTTTGCCTATCCAAGATAGTGGAATGGGGTCATATTGCACTTCCTAAGGCTTCCACTAGAAGTCAACAGTCTTTAGAACCTTGTTTGATGCTTGTACTGTGAAGGGGGGAATGGGAGCTGAATGAGTCAGAGGTCTGCCAGAGTGGCATGAGCTGGTCACGCTCGCTCACGTGAGAGTTAGCTGCGTTCCAACGCATTTCTACAGACAAAGGAATTCTCCGGTTGAAACATTATTGAAGATTTATGTTAAACATCCTAAAMATTGATTCTATACTTCGTTTGACATGTTTCTACGAACTGTAATTTGACTTTTCGTCTGAACTTTCGCCTGAACTTGCACGCGCGTTGTGAGTTTGGATTGTGTACTAAACGCGCGAACAAGAAGGAGGTATTTGGACATAAATTATGGACTTTATCGAACAAATCAAACATTTATTGTGGAACTGGGATTCCTGGGAGTGCATTCTGATGAAGATCATCAGAGGTAAGTGAATATTTATAATGATATTTCTGACTTTGTTGACTCCACAACATGGCGGATATCGTATTGGCTTGATTTGTTGTCTGAGTGCTGTACCCAGATTATTGCATGGTGTGCTTTTTTGGTAAAACCTTTTTGAAATCTGACACAGCAGTTGCATTAAGGAAAAGTGGATCTAAAATTCCATGCATAACACTTGTATCTTTTAGCAATGTTTATTATGAGTATTTCTGTAAATTGATGTGGCTCTCTGCAAAATCACCGGATGTTTTGGAACTAAACGTAACGCGCCAATGTAAACTGAGATTTTTGGATATAAATATGAACTTTATCGAACAAAACATACATGTATTGTGTAACATGAAGTCCTATGAGTGTCAACTGATGAAGATCATCAAAGGTTAGTGATTAATTTGATCTCTATTTCTGCTTTTTGTGACTCCTCTCTTTGGCTGGAACGCTGTGTTTTTCTGTGACTAGGTACTGACCTAACATAATCGTTTGGTGTGCTTTCGTCGTAAAGCKTTTTTTTGAAATCGGACACTGTGGCTGGATTTACAACAAGTTTATCTTTAAAATGGTGTGAAATACTTGTATGTTTGAGGAATTTTAATTATGGAATTTCTGTTGTTTTGAATTTGGCACCCTGCACTTTCATTGGCTGTTGTTGAGGTGGGACGCTACCGTCCCGAATATCCCAGTGAGGTTTACAAAAATACTTTCATAATTTGTCATTTCATATACAACTTTAAGGATGGAGACTTCATACATGTAGTGTATAAACTTTTCAAGTTACAGTATTTCCTTTATAACCATTTTAATGACATCACAAAATAACAACCCATATGACATTAGTTTTCTATAGCTCACCACTGACCATTCCCCACGTTCTTATGTTTAAAATAGTTTTCCTTTAGAACGTGTTAGAGTTTCGGCGGGAAACCTCTGTGTAGACAAAGCACATTCCTCTGTGAAATTTTGTAGAGGGAGACCCTAGATCTCCTCTCCTTTAATTTACGACTGGGTGTGAGCTGTCAAACCACCCGAGTTCCCTCCTCCCCTCTTCTGTGGGTGAGAGAAGGTCTGGTCACTGTCATCCATGCTTATAGTGTGGAAGGCCATAGCTTCTTGAAATCCATCTGAGCTACACTTGACTGACTGTGTGCAGTACAGGCATACTCAAGTAGATATGCTGTGTCAACTAGTTTATGGGCCCATCTCTTCTCCTCTCAATTCTGCTAATTGCTAAGGCTTTCATTACCTGAGGAAGATTCCCTTTAAGAGTGAGTAAAACGCATGCAGTCTAATTTGAATCGAATAAATGTTGTCTTACTGACTATGGGACAAATAAACAAATGGTTCTGAGAGATAAACCAAAATCAGAGTTAATTGACCAGAGAATTTATTTAAGCACTCCATGAAATATAAACGTGTTTATAAAACTGAATGACACATTTATATAGTTCAGTTTCTGTCTTTTTGACAGTTAGTTTCCAGCAGTAATGTTCACTGTCACCGGGAGAAAGAAGTGTTGAAATCTCAGAAATGTATGACAGAAATGTAGCTACAATGTGAAGTGTAGGTGTCACGTTCGTCATAAGGAGTGGACCAAGATGCAGCGTGGTATGTTTCCATCCTTTTATTTGGAAGAGAAACTTAAAGAACAAAAACAATAAAGCAAACAAACGAAACGTGAAGCTCAGAGTAGTGCTCACGGGCAACTATACCTAGACAAGATCCCACAAAGCACAATMGGGTAATGGCTACCTAAATATGATCCCCAATCAGAGACAACGATAAACAGCTGCCTCTGATTGGGAACCATACCATGCCAACATAGATATATACTTCCCCTAGATAACCCACCCTTAATCACACCCCGACCTAACCAACATAGAGTAAAAACAGCTCTCTATGGTCAGGACGTGACAGTAGGGGAATTTTAAATGGAAAACTCAGGTTTCTTGCCCAAGACAAGAGCAGGCTGCCACTTATTTACAGGAGTCTGGGCTGAAAGTGACAGGTGTTTGATCTTCGCCAGGTGCTGCCAGGAGCTAACTGAGATTAAACTCCAATTCACATGATGGAGATGTCTTCTTGTGCACYGTCCAATAGGAAGTGACTTTTTCTTAAGCACCATGATCAAAAATCTTCAACATAGAGCATGTGTTATGATCTGGCCATGTCTTGAGGACCATGGTTAGGTTCTGGACAGACCTGAAGCTTCAAGCAACAGTGCTTTTAAGGGTTGCCTTCATCCCCAGATCACTGGTTTATGAATAACATGCATGGCAGTAGCACTGTACTGTATGTCACAAATAAATATGTGTAGCCTATGAAATGAAAATGAAAGAATCTTGCCCCAAAAGATTTTGCTTAACTGTATCTTTTCCCTGTTGACACGCCAGTTAAATGCATGCAACAGATCCTCTTTAAATGGGAAGAAAGTCTTGGCACATACAGGGGGATCATTCAACATTTGTCCATGTAAAGCTCTGGAGGGCAGATTTCTTTTTCTCCAGAGGCTGCTGCAGTAATTCTGAATTCCCTATCTGAATCCACATAGTGWTTTTGTGATAAGGTCTCAGGTGAGCCTCTGCTGTGATGGGTTACGTCTCTGTTGTGAAATGACTCTTGTTATTATGCTTCTTTTAAATTGCAGGATTCCATTGCACATTCCCGGGCTGAGAGCATTGGGACCAAGCATCTCGTGTCAGATCTCCTCGCCCTGGGTCAGAGTAGACAGGTATGTGCAGTGGCTCTAATAACCAATACAGTATTAGGTAACTGACAATGTTCAGAGCCGCAATATATGAGCTGTGTTTGTAAATTCACTGTGGAGTACAAGAGTGCGCACAGAATGTGCTCTGGGCATTCGTAAATTCAGAGCATTGTCAGATTGTCTGCAAAGTCAGAGCGTTTCGTTCTCTGAGCATTCAGAGTGCGCTCTGGCCAAGGAGTAGGGTTGATCTGAGCGTTCTAACCTCACAACGGCAGTCAAGCACCCAAGCTAGCTAGCTAAAGTAGGTTTTTTTGGTTGCTAAAATGATGTAGTATGATGTGTCGATTATTATGATTTTAACATTAAATGCATTACGTGGGTTGAATGCTGTAACACTGAATAAAACAATTAATTCAAGTCCCATGATGGTAGTGACTGCCCGTTACTGCATATCACTTGTAAACCATAATTGTTTCACATTACTTTACTTTTATTTCCTTCCAAGTCATCATCACATATCTATAGAGCTACAAAAGCCCTATTTCAATTGTTCTTCAAAGTAAATAAGGCATACTTTTATGCCTATCTAGAATATTGGCCTGTTGGAAACTACAACTCCCTACTAGATCGCACAGTTCATGCTTCATCTGATTTAGCTCTACAGGAACTGCACATACATCTCAAAGAAAAAAACGGAACAAAATGAAATTAGAATAAATTGAACCGAGTCAACCTTAACATAACTGACATTTCTGTTAATCGCTCAGCAGCACTGATAACCGCTGATGCATTCAAAGGTCCAATTACAATGAGGGAGAGCATCAGATGTTCGAGTGAGAGAAGACCGTTTGCACACCAGTTTTGAAAACTTGTTTGATGAGATAGACGAGTGAGTCGTGACACTGCATGCATCTCTTTCCCCCTGTGGAGATGGTGGACTACTGTGCCTGAAGCCTCCCTTTTGGCTTTCATTATGCACTGACTAAAGCTCGGGCAAGGTTTGGCATTTAATTGATGACCTTTCACATAGAGAAATCTCATCAAACTAACACAAAATAATGGCAACAAGCTTGCAGAGGAATGTCTGGGCTTTTCAATGCCACTTCATCATTTATGTCTCCGCTTAAGTAGAAGAAGGTCGGTGGAGAGTAAGGAATGAGCACAAAGGTCAGGGAAGATAAAGGTTGGCCTAGAAAAGGTTCAGCAATAGCTGACTCTAGCTTCAAGCTTGTACCGTGGGCCTATTGGAGGTATCTTGTTAATCTTATAGATACCTAGCCTATCACTATCTATTTATACTCTGTATATCCTAAAGACCCCCATTGCAGAACAGTATCATCAGCAAAATGCTGAAACCAACCTAATGAGGAAGAGTGTGAAAAACTATCCTGTGAGATCTACAGGTAGAGTGTGAGGATACAATGTGCATCTAAGGAGGCAGGAGTAATATCATAAACAATGTTTGCTTTAAAGTCTACATGGTCATGAAAATAATTCTACTGGTATGTGAAGAGAAAAGATTTCTCCGCAAATTAGTTTAAAGAGGATGTTGGAGGATGTTGAGAGGCATGCAGGACGTGAGAGAGAGAAATTTGAATCCAGACAGTGATTTGTGCATTTGCTTTGTTTAATCCTTGCTCAGAGAACAGGCTGTGTGAATTATAGATGGACCCGGGTGAAAATTGCATGCAAATGTTCATGCATTCAAATTTGTCAAACATCTCAGCTATATCAGCTAGAGACTTTCCTGAGCTGCTAAAATGGAGAGAGCGGGAGAAAGTTGCTATATAAATAATTGGCTTGAGTAATGTAGTTTGCAATGCAGATATACCAGCTATAGGGACAAAAGGAAAAGGCTTTTGAGGATCATTTGAATTTTCAATATGGTCCTTTCATACGACCGGGTGGCATTAGTTAGAGACTGCTAGTCAAGGGCTAGCAGTCAAATTGATTGCTCTTGACCAAATAATGTATGGAATATCTMAAATAAATGCACCTAGCTCATCATATTCCCTCACATTACTAATGCTGAATACATGATTATTTGATAATTGTGGTCACACGTTACACATTAAGTTGCAAATAATTGTGTTGTAACACTAATTGCAACAGTAACAACATTATTGTTATATTTTACTTAGGTAATGGCAATGTGACATGATACAATGTTAATGTAATTACTGTGTTACTATAAAAGTATAAGAGCTGAGCTGCTTAATGTAACGTGTCGCCATACAGTACGTAGGATCACCTCAGGTTGATCATTTGGCCAAGTCTTTGCATTGCGTATGTACATTTTAGGAACGGATGCCTTTCCTGCCTGTCCTATCCAATTACATAATTGAAGAAAAAAACATCTACAGTACTGTGCAAAAGTTTTAGGCAGGCGTGAAAAAATGCTGTAAAGTAAGAATACTTTCAAAAATAGACATGTTAATTGTTTACATTTATCAATTTAAAAAATGCAAAGTGAGTGAACAGAAGAAAAATCTACATCAAATCAATATTTGGTGTGACCAACATTTGCCTTCAAAACAGAATCAAGTCTTCTAGGTACACTTGCACACAGTTTTTGAAGGAACTCGGCAGGTAGGTTGGCCCAAACATCTTGGAAAACTGACCACAGTTCTTCTGTGGATTTAGGCAGCCACAGGTGCTTCTTCTCTCTCTTCATGTAATCCCAGACAGACTCGATCATGTTGAGATCAGGGCTCTGTGGGGGCCATACCATCACTTCCAGGACTCCTTGTTCTTCTTTACGCTGAAGATAGTTCTTCATGACTTTTGCTGTATGTTTGGGATCGCTGTCATGCTGCAGAATACATTTGGGACCAATCAGATGCCTCCCTGATGGTATTGCATGATGGATAAGTATCTGCCTGTACTCCTCAACGTAAAACATTGTTTCTTAACYTTCTCTTAACTATTTTTAGAACATTCCCAWTGTCAAACCASTTGGAGAATGTTTCTAGAACATTACCAACATTGTAATTAAATGTMACCATGTTTGAACCTTTTATGAAACGTTCTGTTGATGTAATGAAATACCAAGAATATAACGTTTTCCTGTCAAGTTCCTTAAATGTGCTGAGAATGTTCCAAAGCCAAGCAACTAGCTTACACCATTCCCGTAAAGTTGTGGGAAGGTTTATGCAAATTAACCTTAGGACAACCCCYCTTTCACCAAGCTCAGAACATTATGTSCTAGCTGGGAGTGTTGTGGAATTGGCAAAACAAGTTTGTTCTTATGACAGAAGCTTTTGTTGAATGAGCTTTTAGAATTGACATTAACTTCGTTGCCACCAACAAAATCAATATACTTGTACTTTCCTACAAGCATTTTGACTCAGAGCATTGGCCTTATAGCCTTGGTGCTGCCTGCAACACGAAACAAACCCACTTGACTTGATACTCTATTGAATGTGTCATCTCTGCTCTTCATTCTCTCCCCCCGTCACAAAGTACACAGAGTCCTCCTGAAAGACCTTGGACGCTTCGTTGACTTTGTGTTGTGGTTAAGCTAGGACTGGCCTGTCTACAGTCTCTATAGTCAAAGAGCATTCCATGCTACACTAATTTCACATCAGTGAAAGGCTGTAGGCTCTTTCTGTCTGTCTGTCTCTCTCTGTTTCACCTCTCTCTATAGCCCCTCTCTCTCGCCCTCCTGCTATCTGTCCTCTATCTGTCCACTTGTGGCTATACCCTTCCTCTCTCCCATTCTCTTTCTCTTGCTATCACTTTCTCTCTCTACCCATCTCTCATCTTTCCCTCTCTCTCTATCCTGCTCCCTCCATTCAAGCCAAACACTGTGTTGGAGGTATATGTCTGTGAGATCAGTGGGCCTAGCCGATCAGCGGTCATGGGCAGCTAAATGGCCAGTCTACCCTCGTTTGGCTTTAGTACCCATGATCGAGCAGAGCAGTGAACCCCAGCAAGGAAGACGTCAAAAGGGGAGAAGAAAAAGCGAGTAAGGGTGTGTGTGTGTGTGTGTCACGGAGCTGGGCCCGGTTTCCCGATAATGATGGAATTTAGGATTACAAGTGTTAACAATGCATCTTTCCTACAAGGGCCAAAGATGTAACATGTGTTTCCCAAAACACCACACAGAGAGGACATTCAATAAGTGCATTGTTGGAGCATGTGTCCATACTGATAGGATCGGGGGGAAAAGGCAGTGCTGCTCTCGGATCAGCTTTCTCCATTAAAATCTTACCTTAACATTAGAAATGTTTTACAATACTGACGATGGATCAGCTCCTAGAGAGATCTCACCAATAGCTAGATTTTCATCCAATTGGGGACAGATTTTCATGCAAATATTCTAAAATCTAGATAAAGAAAATATGCACATTTTCCCACCAGTGGTGTGTTTCCACCAAACGGACTGTTGCGGATAACAAAAAAATCTGTGTGTGATGACGTAGTGCACACAAAATGTATCAATAAAAAATCTAAAGTGCAATGTGTTCATCGCATTTCAAACTCTACCCGATAGTTTTGTCACAAAAACTGTTGCCTTAAATAACCAATGTGTCTACTCTGGTCTTGGCATGTGCGCTCTAACCAACAGCTCACAGATACAGGGCGGGTAGGGTTGTCTACATAATGAGATTATGGATAAGAGCGAGAGCATTTTATTTGTCAAAAGGCAGTCAAGCATTATGTCACCAGAATAAGACACTCTATATTTATTGGAAAGGAGCATCAAACTCATCTCCATACACTTTCAACACCCTGTGAACGTCATCATAACTTATCTCATCTGTAGCCTAATAAACGGCATGGTTTCCCGAGTCGTAGTGGAAGTGTTACGATCGTTGGAATGAATGGATCAAGACGCAGCGTGCGTAGAGTTCCACATGATTTAATCAATGAAACTCACAAAAAAACAATAAAGAATACACGAACGTGAAGTTCAAGCAGTGCTCACAGGCAACTACACAGAACTAAGATCCCACAAACAACAGGTGGGAAAAGGCTGCTTAAATATGATCCCCAATCAGAGACAAGGATAGACAGCTGCCTCTGATTGGGAACCATACCAGGCCAACAAAGAAATAGAAAACATAGATTGCCCACCCTAGTCACACCCTGACCTAACCAAATAGAGAATTAAAAGGATCTCTAAGGTCAGGGCGTGACAGGAAGGACCACACACCATATCATATCATGACATGACTCCAAGTTTACTTTGATATGATGGTTATTATATCAACATTTATAACATTTTTAACATTTATAACTTAAGTATGCATGTACAAAATGTATAGTTCAGTGTGTTTCCATAGCATTTTCAACTCTACTGATAGTTTTGTCACAGAAACGATTGTGGAAAATAGCAAATGTGCCTACTCTGGTCTTGGCATGTGCGTTCTAGCCAACAGCTCACAGATACAAGACGGGTAGGGTTGTCTACATAATGAGATTATGGATAAGAGCGAGAGCATTTTATTTAACAAAAGGCAGTCACGCATTATGTCACCAGAATAAGACACTCTATATTTATTGGAAAGCAGCATCAAGCTCATCATCGTGCACTTTCACCACCCTGTGAAGTTCATCTTTATTTTATCTGTAGCCTAACAAACTGCATGGTTTCCCGAGTCGTAGTGGGAGGACCACACACACCATATCATCAGGTGACTCCAAGTATACTTCGATATGATTATTATATTAATATTTGTGCATAAAGGCGTCTCCACCGCCATTTCTAACATATAACATTTTACTGACACAAAAAGATCTCACCATGTCGAATTAACAATTAACTATTTTTTTATATGGTATTGTGATGGAAACGTGGTTTATGGCTGCAAGTATTGAGGCGACTTATTCTAATGCTTATCCTTTAATAATACACTAAATCAAGATTTGGCACATCAACATTTGTGTTTATTCATGGAATACATTGAGGCAAAAATTACAAACAGTAGCCTACAATTAGCAAAATAGAACTCAATTGATTGAACATGAAATTGATTTTAATAAGATTTAATTATATAGGCCTATAGCCTARACTGTAATAATATTTTAGTGCAGTCATCTCGGTTTTCACTTGAAGCATCTTTTAACCCTTCGCTTGTTTAACAATTGCAAAGACATGGGAAACTTTGTATTTCTATTCAACTGGGGGCGGCAGTGGTTAGAGTGTTGGGCCAGTAACCGAAAGGTTGCTGGATCAAATCCCAGAGCTGACAAGGTAAAAATGTGTCGTTCTGCTCCTGAGTAAGGCAGTTAACCCACTGTTCCCTGGGCGCCGAAGACGTGGATGTCAATTAAGGCAGCCCCCCACACCTCTCTGATTCAGAGGGGTTGGGTTAAATGCAGAAGACACATTTCAGTTGAAGGCATTCAGTTGTACAACTGGCTAGGTATCCCCCTACCCCAACTTCGTACTGAAGTTATCAGCGGTTACAAAGATAAATACCTTGTTCTATGTTTATCTGTGTATGAAGGGCAAAAAAAACCATCTAATGACAGACTTAGCTTTTCTCGAGTGGTCCGAGGCAGTCGGTAAATAACTAATGTTTAAGTGCAACTTCAGTAATGATGGTTTAGGGAAACAACTGAGATATAAAGATGCTGGTTGTCATACGCCAACATTTCAATTGGTTTTGGACGCGCCAAACCATTGTTTGTAGCTCCACTAATCTACTCGGTTTAATCATTGCTTATTAATATTAATATTATTATTCAAGTACACATGTTTTGGAAATGTTGTTATGTTAAAAAGGTAGGAATTGTTTGCAAACTTACCTGGTAAGCCTCGTTATTGAAAGAACATTTGCTTGTCTCTCTGTCATGCTCCTGCTGCATCGGGAAGTGTGTCAGCTTCTTCTTCTTCTGTGAGGTTTAACGGTGGTTATCATCCAATATGTTGCATTAACACCCCCAAATGGACTATAATATAAATCCATTATACTTTGCGATACAAAATGGGAAAAGGAAAAACAAATCAGAAATAAAACAAAAATACTAAAAAACACCCTTCCAACTAACCCTACACTAATTAAAAACCCACTACCCCTCTACTTTTTTCACTGCCTACACCTTCTGCACTACTCTGACTCTAGCCACCTCAACCTGCCTCTCTGTCCTGCAACATGGGCACCCCTACAGTTGACACATACAACTTTATCCACTGAAACTACACAATCCTCTATCCCATGCCCTCCTGTACACTTCCCACATCTTGGAATCTCCCTCGTACAAACTGCTTCGACATGACCATGAACGTTGCACATGAAACAGCACAGTGGATTTGGCACAAAAGCTATAACAGAAAAGCTGATACATGACTTTGTCAGGTAAAGACTGACTCAAAACTCTAAAGGACTGACAGTGACTCCTGAGTTTCACCACGCTCACCACCGGGTCTGCGTTGCACCAAACGGCAGGCATCCCAAACACCAGGAATCTTCAACTTCAATTGCTCCACCTCCACACTTAATGCTACCCCAGAAATCACTCCTTTCAATGTTGCTCTGTTCCTAAGAGCAAAGCAAGAAACAGATTGACCCAAGTTACGTGACACAGAGCACCCGCTCCCTCTGGTCAGAAGAAGTCCACTACAGGCTACCTTTACTGATTCAACTGCACCTAACTCCTTTCCCACCCACCCTGAAACTACAAATGGATCCGCCAAAAGGCAAGGATCCACTTTCTCCCAAAATATCACTCCTACTGGACTAGATTCTTCTTTATCCATTGATACCAGGCTCGGGTTCCGAGCTCTTCGCCACACCTTCCACCTCACTTAACTCGCCCTCATTCACTTCCATTTCACCTCCAGAACCCGGTGTGGTGGACGGCTCACTCTGTTTGCACTTAACACCATTCTTCTTTGACACCCCATCTCCATTTAAAATCCAGTCTCTGCTTTCCTCATTCTCTTCGACCTCTTCTTCCTATTTTTCCCCTCCATTCCTCCTCAGAAATCCACTTTTCTGTGTCCCTGACCCAATATTTGTATTTCCCGACTTCTGCTTGCGGCACGGTGGCATCCCGACGTAACTCCATCTCATAATCATCCTGCTCATATCGGAAACGTGTCTTCTCCAGGATCGAACATTTTGAGAGCATGAGCAGCGGCCACACACAGAACGACCCCAAAACTCAACTCTGTTATAATCCAGTCGCCACCGGCAGGGTCCACCCTGCATTCTTCAGACAGAGCTGTGTTCAGGAGCGCTAATTCAAATCAAATCAAATTGTATTTGTCACATGCGCCAAATACAATAGGTGTAGACCTTACCGTGAAATGCTCACTTACAGGCCCTTAACCAATAATGCAGTTTTAAGAAAAATAAGAGTTAAGAAAATATTTACTAAATAAACAAAAGTTTWAAAAAAGTTACAATTAAACAACAATAACGAGGATATATACAGGGGGTACCGGTACCAAGTCAATGTGTGGGGGTACAGGTTAGTCAAGATAATTGAGGTAATATGTACATGTAGGTTGGGGTAAAGAGACTATGCATAAATAATAAACAGTGAGTAGCAGCAGCCTAAACAAATTGTCTGGGTAGCCTTTTGATTAGCTGTTGAGCAGTCTTATAGCTTGGGGGTAGAAGCTGTTAAGAAGCCTTTTGGACCTAGATTTGGCACTTGCCGTGCGGTAGCAGAGAGAACAGTCTATGACTAGGGTGGCTGGAGACTTTGGCAATTTTTATGGCCTTCCTCTGACACCACCTGGTATAGTAGGAAGCTTGGCCCCAGTGATCCAGTGATGTACTGGACTGTACGCACTACCCTCTGTAGCGCCTTGAGGTCAGAGGCTGAGCAGTTGCCATACCAGGTGGTGATGCAACCAGTCAGGATGCTCTCGAAGGTGCAGCTGTAGAACTTTTTGAGGATCTGGGGACCCATGCCAAATCTTTTCAGTCTCCAGAGGGGGAAAAGGTTTTGTCGTGCCTTCTTCACGACTGTCTTGGTGTGTTTGGACAATGATAGTTTGTGGGTGATGTGAACACCAAGGAACATGAAACTCTCGACCCGCTCCACTACAGCCCCATTGATGTTAATGGGGGGCCTGTTTGGCCCGCCTTTTCCCGTTGTCCACGATCAGCTCCTTGATCTTGCTCACATTGAGGGAGAGGTTGTTGTCCTGGCATCACACTGTCAGTTCTCTGACCTCCTCCCTATAGGCTGTCTCATCGTTGTCAGTGATAAGGCCTACCACTGTTGTGTCGTCAGCAAACTTAATGATGGTGTTGGAGTCATTTTTGGCCATGCAGTCATGGGTGAACAGGGAGTACAGGAGGGGACTAAGTACTCACCCCTGAGGGGCCCCAGTTTTGAGGATCAGCATGGCAGATGTGTTGTTGCCTACCCTTACCACCTGGGGGTGGCCCGTCAGGAAGTCCAGGATCCAGTTGCAGAGGGGATCCGTTCTTGTGATCATTTTGACCCCACGGGGTGAGATCTTGCGTGGAGCCCCAGATCGAGGGAGATTATCAGTGGTCTTGTATMTCTTCCATTTCCTAATAATTGCTCCCACAGTTGATTTCTTCAAACCAAGCTGCTTACCTATTGCAGATTCAGTCTTCCCAGCCTGGTGCAGGTCTACAATTTTGTTTCTGGTGTCKTTTGACAGCTCTTTGGTCTTGGCCATAGTGGAGTTTGGAGTGTGACTGTTTGAGGTTGTGGACAGGTGTCTTTTATACTGATAACAAGTTCAAAKAGGTGCCATTAATACAGGTAACGAGTGGAGGACAGAGGAGCCTCTTAAAGAAGAAGTTACAGGTCTGTGAGAGCCAGAAATCTTGCTTGTTTGTAGGTGACCAAATACTTATTTTCCACCATAATTTGCAAATAAATTCATAAAAAATCCTACAATGTGATTTTCTGGATTTTTTTCCCTCATTTTGTCTGTCATAGTTGAAGTGTACCTATGATGAAAATTACAGGCCTCTCTCATCTTTTTAAGTGGGAGAACTTGCACAATTGGTGGCTGACTAAATACTTTTTTGCCCCACTGTATATTCTTGAGTTTAATTCAGGAGATGGTAACTTGTTAAACAACTTTTTCCTTGGTGCCCCAAATTCCTAATGAGTTAATTMTTACATGATTAATTTAATCTGGTAACAATTTAACATAGTAGGTAATTATTAACAATTAACAATCATCACATTAATGAAAGTCACGTCACGACAATTGTTTTGATTTGAAACTGGTAAAACGTATAATTTGCCTGCCAAGAATATGCTTTGAAAGCCTCCCATCTGGTACTCGCTGATGTACATTGTAGAATAATAGTGAAGAAATCAAAACTATGAAATAACACATATGGAATCATGTTTTAACCAAAAATGTGTTATACAAATCAAAACATATTTTATATTTTTCAAAGTAGCCACCTTGATGACAACTTTGCACAATCTTGGCATTCCTTCAACCAGCTTCACCTGGAATGCTTTTCCAACAGTCTAGAAGGAGTTCCCACATATGCTGAGCACTTGTTGGCTGCTTTTCCTTCACTCTGCAGTCCAACTCATCACAGACCATCTCAATTTGGTTGAGGTTGGGTGAATGGGAAGGCCAGATCATCTGATGCAGCACTCCATCACTCTCCTTCTAAATAGCCCTTACACAGTCTGGAGGTGGGTTGGGTCATTGTCCAGTTGAAAAACAAATGATAGACCAACTAAGCGCAAACCAGATGGGATGGCGTATTACTGCAGAATGCTGTGGTAGCCATGCTGGTTAAGTGTGCCTTGAGTTATAAATAAATCACAGATCATGTCACCAGCAAAGCACCATCACACCTCCTCCTCCATGCTTAATCGTGGGAACCATACATGCAGAGATCATCTGTTTACCTACTCTGCATCTCACAAAGACATGGAACCAAAAATCTCAAATCTGGACTCATCAGACCGAACCGAAAGAGAGATTTCCACAGGCCTAATGTTCATTGCTCGTGTTGCTTTGCCCAAGCAAGTCTCTTATTCTTATTGGTGTCCTTTAGTAGTGGTTTCTTTGCAGCAATTCGACAATGAAGGCCTGATTCACGCAGTCTCCTCTGAACAGTTGATGCTGAGATGTGTCTGATACTTGAACTCTGTGAAGCATTTATTTGGGCTGCAATTTCTGAGGTTGGTAACTCTAAGGAATTCATCCTCTGCAGCAGAAGTAAGTCTGGGTCTTCCTTTCCTGTGGTGGTCCTCATGAGAGCCAGTTTCATCATAGCGCTTGATGGTTTTTGCAAATGCACTTGAAGAAACTTTGAGTTCTTGAAATTCCAAATTGACTGACCTTCATGTTTTAAAGTAATGATGGACTGTCGCTTCTCTTTGCTTATTTGAGCTGTTCTTGCCATAATATGGACTTGGTGTTTTACCAAATAGGGCTATCTTCTGTATACCACCATTACCTTGTCACAACACAACGGAAAGGCTCAAATGCATTAAGA
Source organism: Salvelinus sp. IW2-2015 (assembly GCF_002910315.2). Lineage (NCBI taxonomy): Eukaryota > Metazoa > Chordata > Actinopteri > Salmoniformes > Salmonidae > Salvelinus > Salvelinus sp. IW2-2015. Next base: position 2,993,855 of record NC_036851.1, on the reverse strand, counting down.
AGGAAAGAAATTCCACAAATGAACTTTTAACAAGGCGCACCTGTTAATTGAAATGCATTCCAGGTGACTACCTCATGAAGCTGGTTAAGAGAATGCCAAGAGAGTGCAAAGCTGTCATCAAGGCAAAGGGTGGCTCCTTTGAAGAATATCAAATATAAAATATCTTTAGATTTGTTTAAAACTTTTTTGGTGTTACAATGTAGAAAATACTAAAAATATAGAAAAACCCTTGAATGAGTAGGTGTCAACTTTTGACTGGTACTGTATATAAACWCRAACGTAATGTAAGAAGTCTGGGTGTAACGGCAGATTTCCTCCTCTTCGTCTGAAGAGGAGGTGTAGGGATCGGACCAAGACGCAGAGTGGGTAGTGCTCATGATAATTTATTAAATCGAAACTGAACACGAAACAAAATAACACAATGAAACAACCGACAACAGTCCCGTGTGGCACGAATACAAACACGGAAACAAACACCCACAACACACACGTGAAACCCAGGCTGCCTAAGTATGATTCTCAATCAGGGACAACGATTGACAGCTGCCTCTGATTGAGAATCATACCCGGCCGAACACAAACATCTCAACCTGTCTCTTATACACATCTAGATGTGTATAAGAGACAGGGTAAAGGCATTGTTCGTCACCAAACTGTTCCTGTATGGTTGGGAGAAGTTGCTCTCGGAGGATGTCTTGGTACCATTCTTTATTTATGGCTGTGTTCTTAGGCAAAATTGTGAGTTAGCCCACTCCCTTGGCTGAGAAGCAACCCCACAGATGAATGATCTCAGGATGCTTTGCTGTTGGCATGACACAGGACTGATGGTAGCGCTCACCTTCTCTTCTCCGGACAAGCTTTTTTCCGGATGGCCCAAACAATCGGAAAGGGGATTCATCAGAGAAAATGACTTTACCCCAGTCCTCAGCAGTCCAATCCCTGTACCTTTTGCAGAATATCAGTCTGTCCCTGATGTTTTTCCTGGAGAGAAGTGGCTTCTTTGCTGCCCTWSTTGACAACTGGCCATCCTCCAAAAGTCTTCGCCTCACTCTGCGTGCAGATGCACTAACACCTTCCTGCTGCCATTCCTGAGCAAGCACTGTACTGGTGGTGCCATGATCCCGCAGCTGAATCAACTTTAGAAGACAGTCCTGGCGCTTACTGGACTTTCTTGGGCGCCCTGAAGCCTTCTTCACAACAATTGAACCGCTCTCCTTGAAGTTCTTGATGATCCGATAAATGGTTGAGTTAGGTGCAATCTTACTGGCAGCAATATTCTTGCCTGTGAAGCCCTTTTTGTGCAGAGCAATGATGACGGCACGTGTTTCCTTGCAGGTAACCATGGTTGACAGAGGAAGAAGAATGATTCCAAGCACCACCCTCCTTTTGGTGGTTCCAGTCTGTTATTCGAACTCAATCAGCATGACAGAGTGATCTCCAGCCTTGTCCTCGTCAACACACACCTGTGTTAACAAGAGAATCACTGACATGTCAGCTGGTGCTTTTGTGGCAGGGCTGAAATGCASTGGAAATATTTTTGGGGGATTCAGTTCATTTGCATGGCAAAGAGGGACTTTGCAATTAATTGCAATTCATCTGATCACTCTTCATAACATTCTGGAGTATATGCAAATTGCCATCATACAAACTGAGGCAGCAGACTTTGTGAAAATTAAAATTGTGTCATTCTCAAAACTTTTGGCCACAACTATATATGAGAATATGATTTAAATGTCGACAAGTGACATGAATACTCCCTTTTACTCGGGTTCTGAGTCCTRCAAGGTTCACGTAGATGTAAGTCCTTAAACAAATGTGGTTTCTACTGACAATTGAGATGTACAAACTATGGCATAAGGGGACGACAAGCAGATAAGAGCCAATCCGTAATTTCGATTAAGACATTAATGAGCAAGCGACGACGGACGTAGTCAATATAACTATTTGTTCAGCACTTTTGAAATGTACAGCGACAGAATTCACAACATGGGCCATTCTTACAGTGTAATCCCTGTACAAGTCCGAACCGTAGGATAAATAAATGGGGCATATAAACAACAATGAAAGCTCTTACAATATTCGTTGATTACATTTCTCTAAAACAGGTTTTAGGCTATTTGTGCACCACCAAGTTCGAACAGTAAGTGTGGTGCTCAAAACTGAATGACGGTTCGCCACTGGACAGGGCCAGTTTTRGTTTGAGAGCTCAACTTATTATTTGATTTCCACCCTAGTTTATGTTACCCATCTCTGTTATCATCATGTTTGTTKATTTGTTGTACATAGTGTATAGCTTGCCATCTACGGCAATAGGCTGAAATGTTCTAAAGATCGACAACCTTTTTATCTGTTCGACAGTGGTGGATTTTTCTTTTGTCTAACTATCTTTATTGCAATAAATGATGGTGGAAACAGTTTTCCCCAAATAAATTATGATTGTATTTTGAAGGTAAATGCCTAATGCTTGCAAAAAATGTATTTTCAAGTATAAAAATGATGTTTCTGTCACGCCCTGATCTGTTTCACCTGTCCCTGTGATTGTCTCCACCCCCTCCAGGTGTTGCTTATTTTCCCCAGTGTATTTATCCCTGTGTTTCCGGTCTCTCTGTGCCAGTTCCTCTTGTATGTTTTGTCAAGTCAACCAGCGTGTTTTTCCCGTACTCCTTTTCTATTCTCTTTTGCTAGTCTTCCCAGTTTTGACCACTGCCTGACTCTGGACTACTTTCCCGCCTGCCTGATCATCCTGCCTGCCCTGACCTTGAATCTGCCTGCCCTTCGGTACCTATTGGACTCTGAACTGGCTTTGACCTTTTGCTTGTACACGACCAGTCTCTTGCCTACCCCTTTTTGGATTAATAAACATTGTACGTCTCCAACCATCTGCCTCCTGTGTCTGCGTCTGGGTCTCGCCTTGTGCCTTGATAGTTTCTTTGCAGGACAAGGATTGTCCTGACTTTAAAGAATGCCTGAATTGCTTTGCCTTGCTTTTCTGGTTGGCTGACAAGTTTCACCATCCAATTATTTCAGATCTACAGGAGTACAAGTTTCAACATGGCACGGACCGTGGCGATACGTTGGCACATACTTAAAAGAATATGYAAAATATGAGTCAATTATTGCCTGGTGTGACGTCACTACGTCCAGGTGTTTTTCATCGACACAAGATAGTTAAATGGCAACGCAGACAATTGTCACATCTATTTTRTATGCAAACATTCTAAATGTTGAAAGTTAATGGAAACATAGTTACTGTTAATAAAAGTATAATAAATAAAATCCCCTGGACATTGCACTGCTACATTTGTCTGCCTCCTCGCTGAAACCTCCCGCTAGGGCGGCCTCCATTACAGTGTTTGAGCGGGAGCGAGTGAGATTGGGAATGTGTGTGTATGTGCATGTGAAAAAGATGTTTGGATGATGTTTATCAGAGGAGGCTAGTGGGATGAGTTATAGGAGGACGGGCTCATTGTAATGGCTGAAATGGAACGGCATCAAACACCATTCCAGCCATTACAATGAGCCTGTCCACCTATAGCTCGATCCKGCCAGCCTTCTCTGAATTGTGTATYTATGCAGGTGTGGACAGAGAGTGGGAAGATGTGAGTGTGAGAAAGGTAAATGTGCATGCAAATGGGTACAGTGTGTGTGTGAGAGCGAGAGAGACAGCAAGTGTGTCTTGCCCTCTCTATTCTGAACTTGACAGAGCATTTTGTAGTGGTCCCCTGTGAGTTAACACTCTCTCTTCCAATCAGCACACGGAGCAGCGAGCACAGAGCTCACAGCTTGGAACATGCAACAGAACTGTGCCACGTTCAGGCACCAGTACCATTAAATCAGAGGGCTGCTGTTTTGAAAATSACACCTCTGTACAGGGCTTGTGCAATTACCTTTGTTGCAGCCGATTTGATTTCTCATTTCGCCGCTGTTGCTTTCTACATCTTCTGACAATCAGTGGCATTGGTATCCATGTCTATAAGTACACTGCTCAAAAAAATAAAGGGAACACTAAAATAACACATCCTAGATCTGAATGAATGAAATATTCTTATTAAATACTTTTTTCTTTACATAGTTGAATGTGCTGACAACAAAATCACACAAAAATGATCAATGGAAATCAAATTTATCAACCCATGGAGGCTTGTATTTGTGAGTCACACTCAAAATTAAAGTGGAAAACCACACTACAGGCTGATCCAACTTTGATGTAATGTCCTTAAAACAAGTCAAATATGAGGCTCAGTAGTGTGTGGCCTCCACGTGCCTGTATGACCTCCCTACAACGCCTGGGCATGCTCCTGATGAGTGGGGATGGTCTCCTGAGGGATCTCCTCCCAGACCTGGACTAAAGCATCCGCCAACTCCTGGACAGTCTGTGGTGCAACGTGGCGTTGGTGGATGGAGCGAGACATGATGTGCTCCAGATGTCTCAATTGGATTCAGGTCTGGGGAACGGGCGGGCCAGTCCATAGCATCAATGTCTTCCTCTTGCAGGAACTGCTGACACACTCCAGCACACATGAGGTCTAGCATTGTCTTGCATTAGGAGGAACACAGCAAACCTTTCTTGTCAGTGTTGCTCCTAAGTGGACAGTTTGATTTCACAGAAGTGTGATTGACTTGGAGTTACATTGTGTTGTTTAAGTGTTCCCTTTATTTTTTTGAGCAGTGTATATTTTTTTGCTGTTTGAAATTGATAACCTTATTTAATTTTTATTAACCCATCCACCAGCGCCCCTAACRTAGTAACCACGTTCAGCGTATGTCAGCAGACACCATCCCTGTTAGGCTGGTCCTGCAGAGCTGTAGTCCAGGGTTGTGTTCCAGCCTAACAGTAAAACACGTGCTCTAATACAGGTCTTACTGATTATAGTATCAGCTGTGTTAGTGCTGGAACAAAACCCTGAACTATAATAGCTCTCCAGGACCAATGATGGTGACAYCCCACTACTGGCTTAATGACCAGGCCCAGTTTCCAAAAAGCATCTTAAYGCTAAGACCAGCYTTAGAACCATCATAGGAGSATCGTTAAATCTCCGAGCTGTTTCCAAAAATCACAGTTACTAAAGTTGCATTGGAAAACGCTTSTTATTTACCGACTGCCTCGTAGAACAGCTAAGTGCGTCTTTGCCCTTCTGCATCTCTTTATACGCAGACAATCACCGCTAAATATAGAATCAAGATGCTCATCGTTCTCTCTGTGACCACCGACAACGTCAGAAAGAGGGTTCTGCATTAAAATAAATACATATAGGCATACATATATCAATCATATTGAAATAAATGATTTCCTGTTAAATGAATTGAGTTAAATTTGCTCATTGTAGGCTAGCCTACTGTAATTTTTGCTTCAATATATTTCATTATGTGTAACAACTTGCGCAATTAAGTGCTGTGGCAGACCAGGGGGTTTGGTCAAGACGTTTACACAGATTGCGTAGGATTAGCTCGGTTTCAAGGGTGTTTATTTAAATAATAAATCAAAGAAAAGGATAGGTCTCCCCCATGAGACCCTCTGCGGGAWACKGTCTTCTGGGCTCCYGGTCTTGCTGATCCTGTTGGGATCAAAACTGCACTCACTCCTGTTACCTCTGTAACCGTTCCCAACTATACGGGAGTCCTTTCTTCCCCCACTCTCTCTGCGTGCTGCCCTTCTGGCAGGGTTATGGGCCTTGCACAGCTGGTGAGCAATCGGCCCTTGATTACTCACCAACTCCCAATTAGTCCTGGCCCGGAGAACCCGTCGAGACCTGGCACGTCCAGCAGATGGAGCCGTTGCCTCGTGATGTATACACCGTCTGTCACCGGGCCTCGACGAGTCTCCCCCTGGTGGCTGACCTGCTGTACGCCACAGTGCCAAATCAGTGGTTCAGTGCATTATTATTGGCTTAGCATTAGAATAAGCTGCCTCAATATAGGTGGTAATATCTCACTAGAAGCTGATTCATCGTCAGTATTGTGCAATCATTATGTTAAGGTTTGATTTGAATGGAGATAGCTGAACAGAGAGCAGCGCTGCCTTTCGTTCGACACTATCCGTAGACTATCAACATGTTCCAACGATGCACTTGGTGAACATTAACTCTGAATGGTGTTTTGGGAAACGCATGTTACATCTTTCTGCCATTGTAGGAACGATGCATCATCGGTACAGCTGATCTGTTTCTGTCTGTGGAAAGGAGACCCTAGACCCACTTTAATTTGCATAACGCCCCAACAGATCCACAGATAATGCAATCTATTGCAATCCACACTGCCCTTTCCCACCTGGACAAAAGGAACACATACGTGAGAATGCTATTCACTGACTACAGCTCAGCGTTCAACACCATAGTGGTGGTCAAAACACACCAAGACAGTCGTAAAGAGGGCACGACAACGCCTATTCTCCCTCAGGAGACTGAAAAGATTTGGCATGGGTCCTCAGAACCTCAAAAAGTTATACAGCTGCACCATCGAGAGCATCCTGACTGGTTGCATCACCGCCTGGTATGGCAACTGCTCGGCCTCCGACCGCAAGGCACTACAGAGGGTAGTGCGTACGGCCCAGTACATCACTGGGGCCAATCTCCCCGCCATCCAGGACCTCTATACCAGGCAGTGTCAGAGGAAGGCCCTAAAAATTGCCAAAGACTCCTGCCACCCTAGTCATAGACTGCTCTCTCTACTTCCACACAGCAAGCGTTACCTGAGCGCCAAGTCTATGTCCAAAAGGCTTCTTAACAGCTTCTACCTTCAAGCCATATGAAACCTGAACAGCTAATCAAATGGCTACCCCGACTATTTGCAGTGTGTGTGTGTGTGTGTCATGTTTTACGCTGCTGATTCTCTGTTTTTTATCCATGCATAGTCACTTTACCTCTACCTACATGCACATATTACTTCAACTAACCAGTGCCCCCTCACATTGACTCTGTACCGGTACCCCCTGTATAAAGCCTCGCTACTGTTATTGTATTGTTGCTCTTTAATTATGTTATTTTTCTTCTTTATTTCTATTTTATTTTTTACTTCAGTTTATTTTAGTAAATACTTTCGTAACACTTATTTTTCTTAAACATGCATTGTTGGTTAAGGGCTTGTAAGTAAGCATTTGACTGTAAGGTCCACACCTGTTGTATTCGGAAGACAGGCATTAGGACCACTTACTGCACGGCTAATAATCTGTGCTGCTCTCCCGAGGGCCTTCTGTCAAGGAATTAAGGGGATACAGTATATCTGTGTCTCCTCCCAAGTGATCCCAAGGCGTTAACCTCCCTTGCCAAAAAATAATACCATATTTTGTGCTAATTAGGCTAATACGCTAGCACGCTAATCCCCTCCTAGCCACTTAGGTAACACAGAAGCTCAGCAGACCTAATTAATGAATCTGCAGAGCAGGTCAGAGTAAATGATGATCACAGGAGAGCCATGCTCTTGAAGGACCGGCTCGCAGTGTTGCAGGAGCTCTGTGTGAGTGTCTGTCCGTGTGTGTGTGATTGCTCTTCCAACTAGAATGAGCAGCGCCCATGTTTCTCCAACTGGATTGAAAAGACTTGGTTTGATCTTCGCTAACAAGTGACCTAAGACTAAAGGACCATTGACATGGGAAATTCAATACGACACAGTTTTTTCCCCATCCCTCGTATTCTAGGGACAATCACTGGGGTAAATCAGCAGTGTTTCATGCTTCCATTTCTGAAAGATCACATCTCATTACTGTAAGCCTTTCTCCAACTGTGTAGAGACCCCCATCAGACTGACACCTTCCTAGTTCAATGGAATAAGGGATTTCCATTAAAGTCATTTCCCATTAGTAGGCTGGTGTAGATCCCCATTAGCATGGATAGATCAGTTTCTTCAAGTGACCTACAGTACATTATGCTCGTTGAATACGTTTGAGAAATGAGGGTACAAATGTGACCGACCGTCTCAATTCGGTCTTATGTAGCAACATTTGAAATTGTGTTTTTTACATTGGATAAAAGTAGAGCTAGAAAATGGTATATCATACACTACAGTTGGGGAACAATGAGAAAGTAATTCGGATTTCAAAGTTGATAAACTTGTAATCCCACTTTTGAGAAATTGGCCCTTGAATGTTTTGCTACAGCTACTGGAGAGTTCTTCTTTGTCTCCACCCATTCAGGACCGTTCAAACCCTCTTAAGCCTTAGCCCCAGCCATCTCTTTAATGATTCACATGTGAGGCCATGTGCTAAACAGAGTGAGTACGGTAGTGTACTAAACAACCAAAGATTTTAAGACTAAAGGCTGGTTTATACTACGTCTATTGACATGTCTGTAGACAGTTGTCACAGTGACATCATGAACATTCTATTGTCGTCCGACATCAAACGTATTGTTGCTGTTATAAAAAGTATAAACGCATTTTGGTGGTCCAAAATAGCATAACTGGTGTATTTTTACCTTTTCACATGTACCAACACACGGGTYTGATCATTCTACAGTGGTCCCTGTAGCGTACGATCAAACCGGTGTGATTAGAACGCTTATTTAGAACGTCCAGTTTCGAATGACGCAACAATCAGCATTTGAGCTGGCCACACTGTTTTTTCAGAAACATTTTGCACAAACACAGTCCTTACAAAGTTATGTCCTGAATGTCAGCAGTTTATTTTTGTAATCAGCACAACCCTCAGAAAAAGTATTTTACACACATCATAGGTTTCCATTACAATATATGCAATAATCGGAATGCATTATTTGTAACCAGTAATTGAAAATGTGAATAAAACTGTAAATACATTATGCTCCATACATACATAAATATATACATACATACTGTATGCGCCTACAGTAGAAACGACAACACGATATACAGAAAATAAGGAACTTACTTTGATAGGAATGCACACATGTCCAAAGTTATTATGTATAAGGAAAACAACAAGACAAAGCGAGCTCCAGCAAGAAAATGTTCCAAATCTTGCAAGACTGCGCAAATATATGCATACTTGATCTGCACAAACATGAGTGAAGTGCAGTGGGCTCTCCTGAAGAGAGGCTCAATAAAGCCTCAAACATAAATTGTCCGCAAAGCTGAAATGGCCTACTTCTGTCACGTATACTCTCTCTCTGGCCTCTAGTTCATTAGGCTGCTGATTATCCCACACACCTGTTCCATCGTCAAGTGCACCAGCGCCTCATGACACTCACCTGGACTCCATCACCTCCTTGATTATCTTCCCTATATCTGTCACTCCCCTTGATTCTTRCCTCAGGTGTTATTGACTCTGTTTTCATGTCAGTGCGTTGTTTGTGTTTTGTGTTTATTGTTTATTTATTAAAACACTCACTCCTTGTACTTCCTTCCCAACTCTCGGCGCACTTGTTACAACTTCTACATGAATTAATGAGGCGGAACTCACCTCAATTCAAACTGTTGTTAGAAAATACAACTTGTTAGAAAATAACTGATGAAACAGCCTATAGATAATTAGCAGGCAGCGCGRGCTAACTGTCCTGTTGCGTAAAAATCACATTTTGGAACAGTGAGTGCATTCTGACATCACGTGCATTAAACAACTCACGCTGGGGTGACCGTTAGAGATATTTGGAACTCACGTGTGAAAAGGTTAACACAAATAAACCCATAGGTTTAAAAGGGATTTATTATGTCAATCTAGCAAACTAAAAGCAAATTTCTAAACAATGTTTTGGTTTGTTTTTAGCTTGTTAGCTGGCTAGCCAGTTCAAATATTGACCATATCATAGCTGACAACGTCTTAACTATAGCTAATTTGTATTAATTATTACAGGAAAATAAACTCTCAACAAGATCATCATGTACAAGTTAATGGCGAGCTGTGATGAAATAAAAGCAGGGCATTCTACCGGAGAATTTCAGAACTTGGCCTAATGTTAAATCCTAATTTGATTTATGTGCAGGTTATGTTGTTCTTCAGATTACCATCTCTGGTAAACACTCTATATCAAATAAAATCTAAATGTATTTGTCACATGCACAGGACACAAAGTGTAAACATTACAGTGAAATAGTTACTTGCATAGTGGAGTCTTTTGTTTAGACACGTAGCTAGCTAGCTAAACAATGAACCATAACATTAGCTATCGAGCCAGCCAGCTAACAGTAGCTAGCTAGCTAACAGTACATTTTAACTTGCAATTAAAAAAACTTTCTGACAAAATTAGAAACGTATATCTGAAATGAAGCTAGCTAGACTCTCTTACCCGTATACATAGATGAACGCCTCTCCCTCTCTGTCACAGATGCCATGGTTGCCCTTAGTTTGAAGATGTAATCCAGAGACAGGCGTTTTATACAACAYKKTTCTGTGTGTTCTCTTTTCGACACCTTCCGCATATTTGCAATCAAACGTCAGAATTGTCTCCATCTCCTTAGCTATCATACTCTGCTTCCACCGGGCATTCCACTGATTTCAATGGATTACCTACACATACTGAGCAACTCATGTTATAGAGAGAAGCATGCTACATGGCAGACCAATCTGAACTCATCTCTCGGCATGTCCAGCCCATCCATTATCTCAGACAATCATGGCTAGTGGGAAGGTTCCTGGCTTTTTCCGTGGCTAAACCAACTAGGCTCGTAATTTAACAATTGTATTTGTATTTACAGATGACATACAAGTTTGTTATTTAGGCACATAAAAGTTCACATGTTCCAGAAGGCATTTCTGCCAAAAAACGCATTTTGATTAAAAAAATTATGTTTACGTTCAAATGCCTCTCCTGTGAAATAGTGACGTGCGACATACGCCAAGTTTCCTAAAACAAGTCAGAAATGAAACAGAAAAATCCTGTTTCAGAGCTTGAGAAACAAGTGGTTGTGTTTTAAATGGAGGTCAAATGTCTCCACGTATAGCACACACATTTCTTTGTGAAACTTGTTTGGGATAGGGGGCAGTATTTTCACGTCCGGATAAAAAGTATGCTCAAAGTAAACTGCCTGCTACTCAGGCCCAGAACCTAGGATATGCATATAATTGGTAGATTCTGATAGAAAACACTCTCAAGTTTCTAAAACTGTTAAAACAATGTCTGTCAGTATAACAGAACTTATTTGGCAGGCGAAACCCCGAGGACAAACTATCCAGGGGGGAAAAATTGAGTTCACTGTGTTTTCAATTGGTTTTCTATGGGGAAACTAGATTTCTGAGGCACCTGGTTGCAGTTCCTATGGCTTCCACTAGATGTCAACAGTCTTTAGAAATTGGTTGATGTTTTTCCTTTGAGAAATGAAGAAGTAGGGCTGTTCAGAATGAGTGTCAAGCCAAGTGAACTCTTTTGATTGGGGCATGCGACCTGGAGCTCGCTCCACTTTGATTTTATCTGCTATTGAACACAGTATATTCCGTCTTAAATGTTATCGATTATTTACGTTTTAGGATACCTAAAGTTGGATTAGGAAAGTTGTTTGAAATGTTTGGACCAAGTTTACAGGTAACTTATTAGATCATTTGTAGTCATGTTGGGCGAGTTGGAACCGGTYTTTTTCTGAATCAAACGCACCAAATAAATTGACATTTTGGGGATATAACGAAGGAATTTATCGAACAAAAGGACCATTTGTGATGTTTATGGGACATTTTGGAGTGCCAACAGAAGATCTAAAAAAGGTTTTCCATACAATGATTGGAAAAGTATTTTCATATAATCAGTTCCACACAGAAATGCTGTTATTTTCCTGTCTTTAGCCTACCAGAGTGAAACATTGTTTCGGTGCACAGAAGTATCATAACACTCACGAGCTAGAAACTGTTTGTTTCATTCTGTTAATGCTTTACTTTGTTCATACTTCCCACGTTGTATCTGAGCTCCGTGTAACTTGTCTTGTCTTGTCAACATTGTCAGCTTGTCAGCAGTCTTGTCAGCATAATTTGGGTTGTACGGCAGGTGCGCGCACTCCTTTGCGCACTGCCATTCGCTGGTTCCATTCACGTAACAATTCAGGATTAAACCTTTGAGGCATACGATCACATATTTGTGATCATTGTTGAGTGGTCCCTGCAGCGTACCATCGCAAATATGTGATTGGAACAGTAGCAACAGAACGTATGACGCAACAAACACATCTAAGCAGTATTGTTGTCTGAAAAGTATCTGAACAGTTTTTTTTCTAAAATGCGAACTTTATCATCGAAGCATCACACGGAACACATCCACAGCCAAACTCATTCCATAAACCAGTCTAAATAACAGGTTGCGCTGACAATAAGTTAGCGACATAACAGCTAGACTTATTTACAATGTACCACATCTCTGGTGAGCACAAGGGAGAAATGTAGTACTATTTAGAAAAGATGCATGTCAGCTAAGCTAACAGCAGCTAAATCCTTTATGATGGCAGCCATGTTTTTTTWATGTTTGACAAGCGAAAACACCCTAACCCCAGAATGCCATTCACTATAAGACGCAAATAAACAAAGTCAAAGATGGCTCTGACCCTAGCCTGAAAAATATGAACTTAGTTGGGCCACTTTTCAGCATATTACAAATCTTACAAATCACCCCAAATACAAGGCTACTGCCTAGACTAACTGTAGTGCAAAGCTAAACAGGATTGCCAGATATGGATGAAACCATTTTAGGGGGCTTTGTGGGGGGTTTTAAAGTCCATGGGGGTAGAAATGGGGAAGGTATTGTGTGGGGATATGATGCAGGAAATATTACGATGATGGGGAGCAAAACAGGAGAAGTTTGTATGCTAAATAAAAATAAACCCCCTGGAAAGGGGGTCTGAGCTGGCAACCCTGAGGTACCATAGTAATATCTGATGCCGCCTTCAAATCAACTGGAAACTCAGAAATCTCTGACTTCCGACTCCAGTGCGTTCAAGACACCTGGGAATCCCAACTGGGATTTTCTTTTGAAAGGTCATCCAACCCGGGAAGGTGTGCCTCTTTCAGTTGAGTGAACCATCCCTTCACCTCGTTTTGTTATATCATCTTTGGTCTGACAGACAATTACGTGACAATCAGAATGCATTGTAGTATGTCAACAAACATGGCGCCATACATAGCTGGCTTAGTATTAGCTCATTATAATCAGTACAACCTTCAAAATAGTATTTTACACACACCATATATGTCCATTACAATCTACACAAGAATCGGAATGTACTTGAAATTATGAATAAAACAGTAAATATAGTATGCTCCATACATACATACATACATACATACATACATACATACATACATACATACATACATACATACATACATACATACATACATACATACATACATACAGTTGAAGTCGGAAGTTTACATACACTTAGGTTGGAGTCATTAAAACTAGTTTTTTAACCACTCCACAAATTTCTTGTTAACAAACTATAGTTTTGGCAAGTCGGTTAGGACATCTACTTTGCGCATGACACAAGTAATTTTTCCAACAATTGTTACCAGACAGATTATTTCACTTATAATTCACTGTATCACAATGCCAGTGGGTCAGAAGTTTACATACACGAAGTTGACTGTGCCTTTAAAAAAAAATAGGGATAGGGTCTAGTTTCCTGAATTTCCACCTGACTGACATGCCCAAAGTAAACTGCCTGGTTGCTCATGCCCAGAAGCCAGGATATTCATATAATTGGTAGCATTGGATAGAAAACACTTTGAAGTTTCTAAAACTGTTCAAATAATGTCTGAGACTAAAATCAGAATTGATATGGCAGGTGAAAATCTGAAGAGAATCCAACCGGAATATCTTTTTCTTTTTTTCGGTCCCAGGCTCTTATAATGGAAACCTATTGTTTCTATGTAAATCCGTCTCCCAAATTGCAATTCCTATGGCTTCCACAAGATGTCAACAGTCTTTCTTCAAGGTTTCAATCTTGTATTTTTAAAAACAAGCAAGAATTTGGAGTTTTGGTGAGAAGAGCGACGGAAAAATATCAATCTTTCGGGTGCACGAGGGAGAGGGTGCGCGCGTACTAATTTTCTTTTCCTATTGAACATACTACTTTCTGTATGAAAAAGTATAGATTATTTACATTTTAGAGTACCTGAGGATTTAATAGAAACGTTGTTTGTTTGGACGAAGTTTAGCAGTAGCTTTTTGGACTCCTTTGTCTGCATGTTGAACGAGTGGATTACTGAAATCGATGGCGCCAACTACACTGACTTTTTGGGATATAAAGAAGGATTTTATCTAACAAAACAACCATTCATGTTGTAGCTGGGACCGTTGGGATTGCAAATAGAGGATTATCTTCAAAAGTAAGTGATGTATTTAATCGCTATTTGTGATTTTATGAAGCCTGTGCTGGTTGAAAAATATGTTGATGTGGGGCGCCGTCCTCAGACAATCGCATGGTATGCTTTCGCGGTAAAGCCTATTTGAAATCAGACAACGCAGTTAGATTAACAAGAATTTAAGCTTTTAAATTATATAAGATACTTGTATGTTCATGAATGTTTAATATTACGATTATTTATTTGAATTGCGCACCCTCCAATTTCCCCGGATGTTGTCGGCTGGTGTCCCACTAGCGTGATGCCTATCCCTAAGAAGTACCTTTTAAACAGCTTGGAAAATTCCAGAAAATTATGTCATGGCTTTAGAAGCTTCTGATAGGCTAGTTGACATCATTTGAGTCAATTGGAGGTGTACCTGTGAATGTATTTCAAGGACTATCTTCAAACTCAGTGCCTCTTTGCTTGACATCATGGGAAAATCAAAAGAAATCAACCAAGATCTGTACCCTTTCTTCTCTGACTGTCTGAAAAAGAAACCCACTGGGCAAAAACTGATTGAATCAATGTTATTTCCACGTCATTTCAACCCCAAAAATCTATGTGATGATGTTGAACCAACGTGGAAAACTGATGACTGCAAAAAGTCATCAATGTATGGGCATTTCAATTTTTTTGCACATACATTTTTTTGATAAATCCAATGCCATGGTGAATTTTTTTGTTGATTTATGTTAAATTCACATTAGTTGAAAACTCAACCAAATGTAAATCAAAAGTAGATGTTGAACTGACGTCTGTGCTTAGTGGGAAGCCTTTATACAGTTATTTCCCTTCTGATGAAACATGTTCTAGTTTGCTGTTGTTTTTAGTGACTCAGATTGTTTTGCTGAGGCAGTGCCTTTGTCCCAAATGACACCGTATTCCCTACACAGTGCACTACTTTTGACCATTCCCAGCCCTAGTTAAAAGTAGTGCACTATGTAGGGAATAGAGTGACATTTGGGACACAACCCGTTACTGGTACTGGACCATTTGCTATTTTGGCAATAACATTCAAGTGACGGTCAAGTCACAAACATTGTCACTTCCAATGTCATCATACAAAGAGTCTAATATCCTAAGTACTGGGCTCAAATGAAAGTTGTAGGCTGTGATCAAACTAATGAATTAGAAATTCTGAAGCTCATTTGGATTTGGAGAGAAAGTAATTAGGCCTACCATGTCTATGACCATCTGATGAGAATGTGGAAGTGTCACGCCCTGACCTTAGAGAGCCTTTTTATTCCTCTTTTTGGTTAGGTCGGGGTGTGATTTGGGTGGGCAATCTATGTGTTCTATTTCTTTGTTGGCCGGGTATGGTTCCCAATCAGAGGCAGCTGTCTATCGTTGTCTCTGATTGGGGATCATACTTAGGCAGCCTGTTTTCCACCTTAGTTTGTGGGATCTTGTTTTTGCATAGTTGCTGTCTAGCCCTGCAGAACTTTATGTTCGGTTTTTTGTATGTTGTTGTTTTGTCGGAGTTATATATTAAATATCATGAACACTTTGGTCTCATTCATCTGACGAKGGACGTAACAGGAAGACCCTGTATTGATATGGCATGGCTCGAACATCAAGGTTTTAGACTCACTTTCCTTATCGTTTCATTCAACCCTTGAGGTCTCTAAATAGTTTGCACCCCACCTCTTTCAGTGGGGTTTTTAGGATTAACACGTGCTTAAATCTTGTAACCTATGTATATTTGCAGTGTATTATTTTATATATTTATATCTGTTTGTAGCATAGCTGATTGTTTCAGAGCTAGGAAAGTAGCTGAGAATTTCAGATAACAGGCTGGAAGTCAAATTAGTGATTGGAATCTCCAACTGGTACGGTGATCAGAATCTGAAAAGCTGATGACAAAGGTTTTCATCCAAACCATTTGATTTAATGACCTTGAAAATAAATTGCCTGTGATGACTGCAGCGGAATTTGATTTGAGGGCTGCAGTCTTTGTTAGTAAGTGCAAGATTTGGATGTCTTTTGTCTTCTGCTTTCTGGGGCATAAGAAATCAGTGATGGAACTGTCTTTGCCTCCTGCAGCAGATTCTGTCAAAAAGCCTCAGTACTCCCTGGGTCATGAACATCAAAGCGCTGAGAACGGGATCCCTCTTTATGCTGTTAAAAGCCAGTCAATGCGGAAGACTGCAAAAGTCATCAGTGTCACTGGATGACCCAAGAGTCGTGTGGGAGGGAGGGGGAAGAAATTATCATAAATTACAATAGAGTAAGGTTTAATTTAACAGGCCATTAACTTACCATTAGATACACATCCATTAAAATGATAAATTATTATTAGGGAGATAGATATGTGTATTGTAATTTCTACATGGCCGAGAATAAAATATGAATTAACACATGTAATAACAATATATGGTAAAATGATGTAATCTGCCTCACACACATGAACATGGTTGAAGAAGCTGTCTTCCGCATTGAACACTGTCTAGCTGTTTGAGCTAAATTGTATGTTGCAATTATCCTTTTTTTCTCTCACTGTAATTGTATCTCGAGTTCACCTTGTGAAATGGGTCGGTTGTTGTCAAATCAAGCAATCACCAATGGGTTTTAAATGAGGTTCTCAGTGAAATGTACAATCCTGTTTCACACCACATTCAGGATAAAAGGGATGATAAATAGGCTTGTTTTGTTGTCCTTTAGGGGTTGGAGTAACCAAACACAATGTTTTGGCAGGTTATACAGTAGGTGGCTGGAGTTACAAAGACATCGGCAAAAGTGGAACATTTCACCAAAAGATACATCTGCAGCCACAACCAGAATGATAGACATCTGTACTGCTGTGTGTTAATTTGGGGGTAGGATACAGTATGTCTAAGAGCCCATTGCGTGATGAAAATCTCAGCTGCAGAGAGGTTAGTGATTTTGTATTTCACCTTTGGCATCAGGCTTTGTTTTTGGCAGCTTATAGTGGAAGTTCAGCCACATGGATCTGGTCGAGATGTACTGTACATTATGTAGATATATAGCGATAGCCTACCTACGTATGTATGTACACTGCTCAAAAAAATAAAGGGAACACTAAAATAACACATCCTAGATCTGAATGAATGAAATATTCTTATTAAATACTTTTTTCTTTACATAGTTGAATGTGCTGACAAAATCACACAAAAATTATCAATGGAAATCTAATTTATCAACCCATGGAGGTCTGCATTTGGAGTCACACTCAAAATGAAAGTGGAAAACCACACTACAGGCTGATCCAACTTTGATGTAATGTCCTTAAAACAAGTCAAAATGAGGCTCAGTAGTGTGTGTGGCCTCCACGTGCCTGTATGACCTCCCTACAATGCCTGGGCATGCTCCTGATGAGGTGGCGGATGGTCTCCTGAGGGATCTCCTCCCAGACCTGGACTAAAGCATCCGCCAACTCCTGGACAGTCTGTGGTGCAACGTGGCGTTGGTGGATGGAGCGAGACATGATGTCCCAGATGTGCTCAATTGGTATCAGGTCTGGGGAACGGGCGGGCCAGTCCATAGCATCAATGCCTTCCTCTTGCAGGAACTGCTGACACACTCCAGCCACATGGGTCTAGCATTGTCTTGCATTAGGAGCAACCCAGGGCCAACCGCACCAGCATATGGTCTCACAAGGGGTCTGAGGATCTCATCTCGGTACCTAATGGCAGTCAGGCTACCTCTGGCGAGCACATGGAGGGCTGTGTGGCCCCCAAAGAAATGCCACCCCACACCATGACTGACCACCGCCAAACCGGTCATGCTGGAGGATGTTGCAGGCAGCAGAACGTTCTCCACGGCGTCTCCAGACTCTGTCACGGTCTGTCACATGTGCTCATGTGCTCAGTGTGACACTGCTTTCATCTGTGAAGAGCACAGGGCGCCAGTGGCGAATTTGCCAATCTTGGTGTTCTCTGGCAAATGCCAAACGTCCTGCACGGTTGTGGGCTGTAAGCACAACCCCACCTGTGGACATCGGCCCTCATACACCCTCATGGAGTCTGTTTCTGACCGTTTGAGCAGACATATGCACATTTGTGGCCTGCTGGAGGTCATTTTGCAGGGCTCTGGCAGTGCTTCTCCTTGCACAAAGGCGGAGGTAGCGGTCCTGCTGCTGGGTTGTTGCCCTCCTACGGCCTCCTCCACGTCTCCTGATGTACTGGCCTGTCTCCTGGTAGCGCCTCCATGCTCTGGACACTACGCTGACAGACACAGCAAACCTTCTTGCCACAGCTCGCATTGATGTGCCATCCTGGATGAGCTGCACTACCTGAGCCACTTTTGTGGGTTGTAGACTCCGTCTCATGCTACCACTAGAGTGAAAGCACCGCCAGCATTCAAAAGTGACCAAAACATCAGCCAGGAAGCATAGGAACTGAGAAGTGGTCTGTGGTCACCACCTGCAGAACCACTCCTTTATTGGGGGTGTCTTGCTAATTGCCTCTAATTTCCACCTGTTGTCTATTCCATTTGCACAACAGCATGTGAAATTTATTGTCAATCAGTGTTGCTTCCTAAGTGGACAGTTTGATTTCACAGAAGTGTGATTGACTTGGAGTTACATTGTGTTGTTCAAGTGTTCCCTTTATTTTTTTGAGCAGTGTATATATGTAGGCCTATATGTTACTGTTGTCTGCACCTGATAAGCTCAAGCAGGCAAAAAGATGGACTTGGTTAAAGGACAGAGACATATTTTATCCTGTGCCTTTTGCTGAGAGATGAGCCAAACGGCTAAAAAGGCTGTTGACGGATGGTGCGCTAAGCTGAGTGGAAATCTTTGGGTGCCTGTCCCCTGTGAAGCTGTGGAGCCCAAGAGATTCAGCAGCTAGTAATGAGCCTCCTCTTTACTGTGCAGCAGCAGAGAGACAGATGCAGGGGGGTGAAGGAATGGAGGAGATGAGGTAGGGAGGAAGATAGAGAGAGAAGGAGGGGGAGGCTTCAGGCATGGGTGCTTACAAAGCATGCAGAGTCCTCAGTAGCTGGCAATTGCTAGCGCGTAGCCACTGCAATAGCAAATTAGCCTCCAGGGAGCTTCTCTCCTCAAAATTGAAATTGACAGTAGGTGACACTTGTCACTTGCAGCAGGTGATACTTGCAAACTCATTAAAATAGCCCTGGTGGAAGTGTGGCCAGAGCTAGCCAGCTCTTTATCAGCAAGGGAGGTTAAATAAAACATTTCATCCCCCCTCCTGGTCATTCAAATTATTACACTCAGGTCCAAAGACCAGAGGAGAATGAACTGGCCAGTCAACCAGAAGTTCACAGAAGGATTTGACTGCATTTGACGCCAACCCTAGCTGTTGCGCTATTCGGCTACCTCTGCTTTTGATTTATCAACTTGGCTTGGATTTGCTGTTTGGTTGTAATCTTTCCCAAAGTCTCCTAGGTTACAGGCACGCCACCCCTGAGAGACCTTTTATCTGGTGAGCATTAGCATTTCCGCTATTGACTGTTGATCTTCTCTGTGCCTGCTTAATCCACTCCGGTAGTGCGGCAACAACGAAAGGGAGATGAGGATGGGGGTTGTTCAGTGGCTTAGGCAGAAATCCGTTGATGGCAGGCCAGCAAAAATGTAGATATACTAAAATGTACACTTTTAGAATAAAAAAAATCCAAAAGGGTTCTTTGCTGAGGGATATGGTTCTACCAAGAACCGTTTTGATCAGAAGAACACTTTTTGGAAGACAATGGTAAGCATTTTACACTTTTTGCAAGACAAAGGGTTTAACATTTTAAGAACCGTTTTTGTATGCAATGATTCTTTGCTGATTCTTCGGCAGGCAAGAAGGATTCTTTGGAAGGCAGGGAGATTTTCAGAATTGCTTGTTTTACTGTAATATCTGTATTTTTGGAAGTCCATCGATTGGTTGATTAATTTTATGCTACACAAAGATAAATAATGTACAGTTTTCTAAACTAATCCAATCTGTTGGTTTTATTGCTCCRGTTACTGAYATGGTTGTTCCAGTTTAGATGATTGACGTAGTCTGAGTATTCAATCTTCCCTACCCTGGCAGTCATTCTYAATGCAGGTTGCGGGTGATTAACACTTCCACTTGTTGGATATCCTAACTCTGGCTGGATTCCAATAGGAATTACACATCCAATAAAACTGTATTGGTTACATACACATATTTAGATTTTAAATATGTTGCTGGTGTAGCYAAATGCTTGTGTTCCTAGCTCCAACAGTGCAGTAATATTTAACAATACACACATCTAAAAGTAAAATAATTTAATTAGAAATATATAAACATTAGGACGAGCAATGTCGAAGGGGCATTGACTAAAATACAGTAGAATAGATTGCAGTATATACAAATGAAATGAGTAAAACAGTGTGTAAACATTATTAAAGTGACTAGTGTTCCATTATTAAAGTGACCAGTGATGCCATGTTTATGTATATAGGGCAGCAGACTCTAAGGTGCACGGTTGAGTAACCTGGTGGTAGCTGGCTAGTGATGGCTATTTAACAGTCAGATGGCCTTGAGATAGAAGCTGTTTTTCAGTCTCTTGGTCCCAGATTTGATGCACCTGTACTGACCTTGCTTTCTGGATGATAGCGTGGTGAACAGGCCATGGCTCGGGTTGTTGATGTCCTTGATGATGTCCTTGACATTTGGGCTCCCGAGTGGTGCAGCGGTCTAAGGCACTGCATCTCAGCGCTAGAGGCGTCACTACAGACACCCTGGTTTGTTTCCAGGCTGTATCACAACCGGCTGTGATTGGGAGTCCCATAGMGCGGCGCACAATTGGACCAGCGTTGTCCAGGTTTGGCCAGTGTAGGCCCTCATTGTAAATAAGAATTTGTTCTTAACTGACTTGCCTAGTTAAATAAAGGTTAAAAATAAATAGTAATGATATTTTTGGCATTCCTGTGACATCGGGTGCTGTAGGTGTCCCGGAGGGCGGTGAGTGTGCCCCCAGTGCTCTCCCTCTGGAGAGCCCTGCGGTTGCGGGCGGTGCAGTTGCCATACCAGACGGTGATACAGCCCGACAGGATGCTCTCAATTGTGCGTCTGTAAAAGTTTGTGAGGGTCTTATGGGGCCAAGCCAAATTTCTTCAGCCTTCTGAGGTTGAAGAGGTGCTGTTGTGCCGCCTTCACCACACTGTCTGTGTGGGTGGACCATAACAGATCGTCTGTGATGTGTACGCCGAGGAACATGAAGCTTTCCATCTTCTCCACTGCGGTCCTGTCAATGTGGATAGAGGCGTGCTCCCTCTGCTTTTTCCTGAAGTCCATGATCAGCTCCTTCATTTTGTTGACGTTGAGGGAGAGGCTGTTGGCACCTCCCCGCCAGGGCCCTCACCTCCTCCCTGTAGGCCAGGGGTGGGCAATTCCAGTCCTCGGGGACCTGATTGTCACAGTTTTTCCCCAATAATCACCTAATCATGATCTTCAGTTTAGAATGCAATTTGATTAATCAGCTGTGTTTGCTAGGGATGGATAAAAAGTGTGACACCAATCAGGCCCCCGAGGACTGGAGTTGCCCACCCCTGCTTTAGGCTGTCTCGTCTTTGTTGGTAATAAGGCCTACTATGGTTGTGTTGTCTGCAAACTTGATTGAGTTGCAGGCGTGTGTGGCCACGCAGTCATGGGTAAACAGGGAGTACAGGAGGGGGATAAGTACACACCATTGTGGAGCCCCTGTGTTGAGGATCAGTGAAGTGGAGGTGTTGTTCCCAACCATCACCACATGGGGGCGGCCCGTCAGGAAGCCCAGGACCCAGTTGCAAAGGGTAAGGTTTAGACCAGGGCCCCGAGCTTAATGATGAGCTTGTAGGCTACTATGGTGTTGAAGGCTGGGCTATAGTCAATTAACAGCATTCTTACATAGGTATTCCTCTTGTCTAGGTTTGGATAGGGCAGTGTGCAGTGCAATGATGATTGCATCGTCTGTGGATCTGTTGGGGCGGTAAGCAACTTGAAGAGGGTCTAGGGTGTCAGGTAGGGTGGAGGTGATATGATCCTTAACTAGCCTCTCAAAGCACATCATGATGACAGAAGTGAGTGCTATGGGGCGATAGTCATTTAGTTCAGTTACATTTGCTCTCTTGGGTACAGGAACAATGGTGGACAACAATGGTGGACAACAACATTTCCACAATGATGGTTTTCCTCACGTTGGCTACAGTGAAGGAGAGCCCGCAGGTTTTGGTAGCGGGCCGTGTCAGTGGCACTGTATTGTCCTCAAAGCGAGCAAAGAAGTTGTTTAGTTTGTCTGGGAGCAAGACATCGTGGTCCGCGACGGGGCTGGTTTTCCTTTTGTAGTCCGTGATTGACTGTAGACCCTGCCACATACCTCTCGTGTCTGAGCCGTTGAATTGCGACTCTACTTTGTCTCTATACTGACGCTTAGCTTGTTTGATTACCTTGCGGAGGGAATAGCTACACTGTTTGTATTCGGTCATGTTTCCGGTCACCTTGCCCTGATTAAAAGCAGTGGTTCGCGCTTTTAGTTTTGCGCGAATGCTGCCATCAGTCCACGGTTTCTAGTTGGGGAATGTTTTAATAGATGCTGTGGGTACAACATCACCGATGCACTTGCTAATAAACTCGCTCACCGAATCAGCGTATTCATCAATGTTATTGTCCGACGCTATGCGGAACATATCCCAGTCCACGTGATCAAAGCAATCTTGAAGCGTGGAATCCGATTGGTCGGGCCAGCGTTGAACAGTCCTGAGCACGGGCACTTTCTGTTTTTGTTTTCGTCTATAGGCTGGGAGCAACAAAATGGAGTCGTGGTCAGATTTTCCGAAAGGAGGGCGGGGAAGGGCTTTATATGCGTTGCGGAAGTTAGAATAACAATGATCCAGGGTTTTGCCAGTTTTGCGCATTCGATATGCTGATAAAATTTAGGGAGCCTTGTTTTCAGATTTGCCTTGTTAAAAGCCCCAGCTACAATAAATGCAGCCTCAGGATATGTGGTTTCCAGTTTACATAGAGTCAAATGAAGTTCTTTCAGTGCCGTTGATGTGTCTGCTTGGGGGGGATATACACTACTGTGATTATGATCGAAGAGAATTCTCTTGGTAGATAATGCGGTCGGCATTTGATTGTAAGGAATTCTAGGTCAGGTGAACAAAAGGACTTGAGTTCCTGTATGTTGTTATGATCACACCACGTCTCGTTAATCATAAGGCATACACCCCCGCCCTTCTTCTTACCAGAGAGATGTTTGTTTCTGTCGGCGCGATGCGTGAAGAATCCAGGTGGCTGTACCAACTCTGATGATCCCGAGTGAGGAGCCATGTTTCCGTGAAACAAAGAACGTTACAATCTCTGATGTCTCTCTGGAAGGATCCAATTCAGGAAAGTTGTATTCCTGGTCGTAATGCTGGTGATTTACTGCTGCTTTGATATCTTTACGACTTTATGTAATAACACAAAAAACATTCTGGGTGAATAGTGTAAGAAAAAACAGAATACTGCAAAGTTGCTTAGGAGCTAGAAGCAGAGCTGCCATGTCTGTCGGCACCATCTTACTTTGCAAGACAYCATAATGTGACTTGCAGGCCCGATGTAGCCTGTAAACCAGGAGATTCCAAAACACCACTGTGTTAGGGTATAACCATTCCCTCAAAGAAAGGCCTTATACTATATGTAATGTATTGTCATAAATAATACAATAAAGGCTAATAAGGCTGGTGGAACCATTCATAAAGAGTTCTAGAAAGAACCCTCCAAAGATAAAAGGGTTCTACGCCCTGACCTTAGTATTCTATGTTTTCTGTATTATTTTGGTCAGGTCAGGCTGTGACGAGGGTGGATATGATTGTTTTGTATTGTCTAGGGTTTTTGTATGTCTAGGTGTGTGTATGTGTAGTCTAGGCATATGTGGGTCTATGGTGGCCTGGATTGGTTCCCAATCAGAGGCAGCTGTTTATCGTTGTCTCTGATTGGGGATCCTATTTAGGTTGCCATTTTCCAGTTTGGTTTGTGGGTTATTGTCTATGTGATGTTGCATGTCTGCACTCAGTGTTTATAGCGGTCACGGTCGTTTTATTGTTTTGTATTAGTTTGTTCAGTATATTACTTTATTAAAAGAGGTATGTATTATAATCACGCTGCGCCTTGGTCTCCTCTCTACGACGTTCGTGACACTTGCACTTAACACGCAACTCACATGGACCTACACATAATAGGCCTATAGCGTAATTAATAGACTATGAGATTAGAACATAATGCCCTGATATGGCAGTAATAATCACAATAGGCTTGGCAACCTCTCAGATCACCTGCTCAGCGACCAGGAGATAGTAGGCTAGGCTAGGCTAGATGGCCACAAATGTAACCATTTAACACTAGGAGGGCCGAGAGTGTCATATTGACTGCAGTCCGGTCCTTGACATTTACAAAATAAGTCTAGTACACTGTCGTTGTTACAATCGTATTATCACAAACAGAATTTGTGTTCTAAGCAGTTTTAAGAGGACATGTCATTTCCCCCCCTGCCCGCCGCCTGCGCAGTTGATGATGGCCTATCGAAACTACACCTGAACTATATTGAAACTAATTTCACACATATAATAATAGTTAGCCTAAAGACAAGATTACATTTACAATAGTCTGATGGGTGAGAATCTTTTCAATTGTTAAATTATATGAAGAATCTGATGAACAGCGCAGTTGCAAGGAAACTAAATAGTGACTTTTGCAAATTCTCCTACGGAGTCACAAGCAGGCATGATGTTTTGATGTCGAATGAGCAGATTCTGCAATTTCCAAATCACCTATCCACGCCAAACAACTCTTAAAAATGACTCCTTGAGCTCTATTTCAAAATATAACTTTTGGGCAGAATTACTTTTGCGTGCACTCACAACACTCAAAGCACAGTTTTCTTTCATTCATTATGTCCCTTAAGACCTGTCATTAACAAATGAATAATGATCTTTGTGATGGTGTTAATTTAATAGATTTTAACACTTGAACAGTTACATAAACTAATGAAAATGCTCTTGTCTTCTTTGAAATCCATTTTCTTTCGTATTCTAATCTTACGTAAAATCTTCATAAACACAACCAAATGATAGCCACTTGCCAGTAGGCACAAACTATTCAACAATTCACAAGCACGTATGTGCAGAAAAAGAGTTTATTTTCTCGTCTGTAGGCTACACTCATTACATTTTAGTTTCAAGACAAAAGTTGCTATAACAGCATGTCTTCATCAAGTACTGTTAACTTTTCAAAAATGAATGATTAATTGTCTTACACAAATATAAAAGTACAGTAGGCCTACCTTACAACATTAAAACAAACCAGGCTTCCTTTTTTATCAATATCATGCAAATCATTACATGTGATAAATGCAAATTGTGACTGAAAACGTGGGTATAAGAGAGCTGTTTTATATGGAAGTTCATACCTGCCACCAATAAAATAAAATAAAATGATTTCTCAACTTGCACAAGTAGTCTGTGCTTCAGTCTGATTAACTGTAGCCCTACAGATAACAACCAKAGCTACAGATAGCCTAGAGAAGCCTATGCGCTCTGATCCCATCTGGGCCTGGCCGGGAAAAATGTAAAGTCAGACGAGGCTTGTGGGCATCCTAGAGCAAAACAACAAATTGACAAACACCGCTGTAGCTTGGCCACCTTCCACCGCAGATGCGGAAGGCCGACATTGGCGGATGCGGTAGATTAAGATGCAGCCCATGCAAAAAAAACATATCTCTAGCTTAAACAGACCGATTTTGATGGGGATTTTTTAATAATGCTTATGCTTATTTCCACGGGGGCGCAGACATCAACTCTAGGGGGTATTCAACACCATCAAAATAAATGTAAATTATAGTCTGTCTGCTAATACACATAATAATAATACACCATAGCCTATATAGACTAAAACAGTGCTCACTAGGGCTGTTGCGGTGACCATATTACCGCCACCCCGGCGATCACGAGTCATGAAGGCAGTCAAATTCCACATGACCGTTTAGCCACGATAATTAGGCTTCTCAAAGCTCTGATGATGCTGATTGTCATTAGTAAACTTGCTAAATGACTGGTACTCAGCAATCTATTGTCTCTCTAATCACTCTGACATCATTGCAAATGTAATAAAAAATCTAATCAAACACTTCATGAGAGACCATGAGCTCATGTTGCATAACATTTCTATAGACTTTGAAATTGCGCGAGAAAACAGCAATGGCCTCTATTAAAAAGAGGAGTATCCCATCAGCTTTCTATAGGCTAGGCCTACTATATTTATTTCTCAACATTCCTAATATTAAGCAAATATTAAGCACATTGCTCCTCTTTACAACAGGAGTATAGCCTACCTGGTCAGCATGAAAATGAAGGAAAAGCGTCCTCCACTCTCTAATTAATTGAAGGGATGACATGTCTTTTTTCCCAAGCCTTGTTTCGAGACAGGTGCATGATAACGGTCCATTCTAAATCAAAATGAATTTCACACATACAGTACCAGTAAGGGTTTGGGTACCAGTAAGGGTTTTTCTTTATTTTTTACTATTTTCTACATTGTAGAATAATAGTGATGACATCGAAACTAAGAAATAACACATATGGAATCATGTAGTAACCAAAAAAGTGTTAAACAAATCAAAATATATTTTATACTTGTAACGATCTGGGTGTCGTGGGTCTGAAGTCAGGTGCAGGAAACAGAGAGTTCAAAATAGTGCTCTTTATTGCACAAACGGCGGACACAGGCCACCTCACAAAACCACTGGGTGCCGAACAAAACAAACGCCCCAAACACAGGGACTAGAACAGTACAGAAAAAACCCACGAACAGGAACAAACACGTTCGTCTCCAACGTACACAAATGTTACACCAAACAATCCCGCACAAAGAAACAGGCGGGCCGGCTGACTAATAAAGCCCTACCAATCACCACAACTCATAACAGGTGTAATCAATAAACATACAAGGAGGGGGAYAAAGAAACAGTGGCAGCTAGTAGGCCGGCGACGACGACCACCGAGCGCCACCCGAACGGGAAGGGGAGCCACCTTCGGTCGGAGACGTGACAATACTTGAGATTCTTCAAAGTAGCCACCCTTTGCCTTGATGCCAGCTTAGGCCTATATGTTTTGATAAGGTTTGTATCACAACTAAAGTGGCCAAATAACTTTTTGTAAATTAAGCACATTAATCCGCTTTACAAGGGGTGTAGAGCCTAACTGGCATACATAAGCAGCGCGTGAGTTTCCTGTTTGGGGAAGATCATTTCCACCATAAAAATGCACCTTTATAATTAAAGCATTACATGCATAATCACATTTGTGGTTAATTTTGACAATGGTGTTTTCCCGCTAATGGATAATTGCGCTTATAGCCTACTGCCGTGTGCTCAATGCTGCACTTATAATGTAAAGAAATAGCCTAATAGTTTATCAACATTTAAAGCTAATGTCAGCCTCATTGCATAATTWTTTTTTTGATGCTAGTAGTTGTATTAATTTGGGATCTATTGCATCCCACAACTGTCCCAGACTATGTTTGGAATATTTATTTCTAGCACAGAACAGCATAGATCAACTTTTGTACTATGGGGGATAGTAGATTGACACAGAGAAGTGCGTTTGTTGTTCATAAGGCCTACTTACCTTGTTGGCTGACAAAGTAAATGTGGACAGTTATTTCAATATCTTCAATATGCACCTCGGAATTGGATAAGGACGCGCGCAGTTGCATCCCCGATGTGTCTGTCTTCACTTGTAGCCTGTGAGAAAGACCAGATCACATGATGGAGAGCCTTGTGAGTGAGAAGTGCTTTGGAGCAGGCAGCACTCAGGGAGAAGGGCTGCAAAATGCATGGATTTCTTTAGGGTGCATTATGGCCACACAAAGGGGATGCCACTGGGAAATTCGAAGCATTATCAAGAGCTCCTCAAATTGTGAATGAGAGACTGACGAAGTGTGTACAGCCTGCTCAAAAAACACAGCAGAGCTCATGCCTTTCAAGTGACTTTTAAAATCATCATTAGAGTTGCATCATGCAGCCTTACTATTATTAAAAATCTAGAACAACTTTAGTTGTTTGTAGAACAACTAAAGTTACATTAATAACTCTAAATTAAGCATATAGGAGTACCTATTTCGTTGTTAAGCGCTCAACGCCTCAAATCGTTTAGAGCAGTGGTTCCCAAACATATTATAGTCCCGTACCCCTTCAAACATTCAACCTCCAGCTCTGTACCCCCTCTAGCGCCAGGGTCAGCGCACTCTCAAATGTTTTTTGCCATCATTGTAAGCCTGCCACACACACACTATACGATGCATTTATTAAACATAAGAATGAGTGTGAGTTTTTGTCACAACCCGATTTGTGGGAAGTGACAAAGAGCTCTTATAGGACCAGGGCACAAATAATAATATAATGATAGTCAATAGGTTTGCTCTTTATTTAGCCATCTTACATATAAAACGTTATTTGTTCATCGAAAATTGTGAATAACTCACCACGGGTTAATGAGAAGGGTGTGCTTGAAAGGATGCACAAACTTGTATTGAGAGAGTCAAATCAAATCAAATMTATTTGTCACATGCGCCGAATACAACAGGTGTAGACTTTACAATGAAATGCTTACTTACAAGCCCTTAACCAACAATGCAGTTTTAAGAAAATACCCCCCCAAAAGAAAGAGAATATCAAATAATTAAAGAGCAGCAGTAAATAACAATAGCGGGGGGCTATATACAGGGGGTAGCGGTACAAAGTCAATGTGTGGGGGCACCGGTGTCGAGGTGATTGAGGTAATGTGTACATGTAGGTACAGTTATTAAAGTGACTATGCATAGATAATAACAGAGTGTAGCATCAGCGTTCGGGGGGTGGGGGCAATACAAATAGCCATTTGATTATCTGTTCTTATGGCTTGGGGGTAGAAGCTATTTAGGAGCCTCTTGGACCTAGACTTGGCGCTCCGGTACCGCTTGCCATGCGGTAGAAGAGAGAACAGTCTATGACTAGGGTGGCTAGAGTCTTTGACAATTTTTAGGGCCTTCCTCTGGTATAGAGGTCCTGGATGGCAGGAAGCTTGGCCCCAGTAATGTACTGGGCCGTACGCATTACCCTCTGAAGTGCCTTGCGGTCAGAGGACGAGCAATTGCCGTACCAGGCAGTGATGCAACCGGTCAGGATGCTCTCAATGTTGCAGTTGTAGAACCTTTTGAGGATCTCAGGACCTATGCCAAATCTTTTTAGTTTCCTGGGGGGGAATAGGCTTTGTCGTGCCCTCTTCACGACTGTCTTGGTGTGTTTGGACCAATCTAGTTTGTTGTTGATGTGGACACCGAGGAATTTGAAGCTCTCAACCTGCTCCACTACAGCCCCATCGATGAGAATGGGTACGTGCTCGGTGCTCCTTTTCCTGTAGTCCACAATCATCTCCTTAGTCTTGGTTACGTTGAGGGATAGATTGTTATTCTGGCACCACCCGGCCAGGTCTCTGACCTCCTCCCTATAGGCTGTCTCGTCGTTGTCGGTGATCAGGCCTACCACTGTTGTGTCGTCTGCAAACTTAATGATGGTGNTGCCCATTACTCTCGGGGTGATAACCGGAGGTCAGGCTGACCGAGACCCCCAGGGACTCCATGAACGCCCTCCATACTCGGGACTTGAACTGGGGACCCCGATCAGAGACGATGCACCCCATAGTGCCGGAAGACGTGGGTGAATAATGCCTCCGCAGTCTGTAGGGCTGTAGGGATACCGGGTAACGGGAGGAGATGGCAGGACTTAGAGAACCGATCCACAATCACCAAAACCGTAGTGTTCCCTTGAGACGGGGGAAGATCGGTCAGGAGAGGGGTTGTAACTTCCCTCTAGGAAGGTGCCTAGGAGCCTTACTCTGGGCGCATACCGAACAGGAAGAGACATAAACCCTAACGTCCCTAGCCAAGGTGGGCTACCAATACCTCCCCCGAAGGCTCCCCGCTGTCCTCGCCACCCCAGGGTGACCCGAAGAGGGTAGGATGTGAGCCCACCGAATCAGTTTGTCCCGGACACCAAGCGGCACGTACTTCCGCCCCGCCGGACACTGAGGAGGCGCGGGCTCCGCCCGTAACGCCCGCTCGATGTCCGAGTCCACCTCCCATACCACTGGTGCCATCAGCCTTGAGGCGGGAAGGATGGGAGTAGGTTCGGTGGASCGATCCTCCGTGTCGTAAAGGCGGGACAGTGCGTCAGCCTTTACGTACTGGGAGCCAGGTCTATAAGATAACGTAAACCGGAATCGGGTGAAGAATATAGCCCACCTTGCCTGACGTGGGTTCAGTCTCCTAGCTGCCCAAATATACTCCAGATTCTTGTGGTCGATCCAGATGAGAAAGGGGTGCTTAGCCCCCTCAAGCCAGTGTCTCCACACCTTCAGAGCCTTAACCACCGCTAACAACTCCCGGTCCCCCACATCATAGTTACGCTCCGCTGGACTGAGCTTCCTCGAGAAGAAAGCGCAGGGGCGGAGTTTTGGTGGCGTACCCGAGCGCTGTGATAGCACNGCAGGGGCGGAGTTTTGGTGGCGTACCCGAGCGCTGTGATAGCACGGCACCCACCCCAGCCTCGGACGCGTCCACCTCCACTATGAATGCTAGAGAGGGGTCCGGGTGCGCCAACACGGGCGCATCCGTGAACAGCGCCTTCAACCTGTTGAAAGCTCCGTCCGCCTCTGCTGACCACTGCAACCGCACCGGGCCCCCCTTCAGCAGTGAGGTAATGGTAGCCGCTACCTGGCCAAAACCCCGGATAAACCTCCGGTAGTAGTTGGCAAAACCCAAAAACCGCTGCACCTCTTTCACCGTGGTCGGAGTCGGCCAATTACGCACGGCCTTAATGCGGTCACATTCCATCACCACCCCCGAGGTGGAAATGCGATAACCCAGAAAGGAGACGGCTCTTTTGGAGAACACACACTTCTCAGCCTTGACGTATAGGTCACGCTTCAGCAGTCTACCAAGCACCTTGCGTACCCAAAGACACACGTGCGGCATGGGTGGCTGAGTAGATCAGGATGTCATCGATATAAACAACCACTCCCTGCCCGTGCAGGTCCCTGAGAATCTCGTCTACAAAGGATTGAAAAACGTCTGGAGCATTCTTCAACCCATACGGCATGACGAGGTACTCATAGTGGCCCGATGTGGTACTAAACGCGGTTTTCCACTCGTCTCCCTTCCGAATACGCACCAGACTATACGCGCTCCTGAGATCCAGTTTTGTGAAAAACTGCGCTCCGTGAATGAGAGGCGATGAGAGGTGGTGGGTAACTAAACCCCACTGTGATGGCATTTAGACCTCTATAATCAATACACGGACGCAAACCTCCCTCCTTTTTCTTCACAAAAAAGAAACTCGAGGAGACGGGTGAGATGGAGGACCGAATGTACCCCTGTCCCAGAGACTACGTGACATATTTCTCCATAGCCAACGTCTCCTCCTGGGACAATGGGTACACGTGACTCTTGGGAAGCGCAGCGTTTACCTGGAGATCTATCGCACAATCCCCTCCCGGTCGATGGGGTGGTAATTTAGTCGCTTTCTTTTTACTGAAAGCGATTGCCAAATCGGCATACTCGGGGGGAATTGGCACCGTGGAACCCTGGTCTGGACTTTCCACCGATGTGGCACCGATGGAAACTCCCAGACACCTTCCAGAACACTCCTCTGACCACCCCTGGAGAACCCCCTGTTTCCACGAAATCTTAGGATTGTGCCGGGCCAGCCAGGGAATCCCTAGCACCACTGGAAACGCAGGCGAATCAATAATATAGAGACTGATACTATGATTCCACCGCGTCACCTTGTCCAGTGGAACCGTGGCCTCCCTGACCACCCCTGACCCTAATGGCCGGCTATCTAGGGAGTTCACGGGAAAGGGAGAATCTATCGGCACAAGCGGAACACCTAATTTAAGGGCGAGTCCGCGATCCATAAAGTTCCCAGCTGCACCTGAATCGACTAGTGCCTTATGCTGGGAAGAGGGAAAAAATTTCAGGAAAAAAAATCAAGACAAAAATGTGACCAACAGGGGGTTCTGGGTGAGTTTGATGCTTACTCACCTGGGGTGACCGAGAAGCGTTCCGCCTGCCATCTCGACTCCCAGATGGACCCCCCCAGCACCGATCGGCTGTGTGTCCTCTCCGACCACAGCTGGTGCAGGGGGAGCCTCCTCCTCCGGTACCCCTCGGCACGGCCCCTCCCAACTCCATCGGAATGGGAGAGGAGGTGCTGGGTGGTGGAACGCACAGGACCCTCTCCGAACGCCCGCGGGCAGCCAGCAGATTGTCCAGCCGGATGGACATGTCAATCAGTTCATCAAGGGAGAGAGCGGTGTCCCGACACGCTAGCTCCCTGCGGACGTCCTCCCGGAGACTACACCGGTAGTGGTCGATAAGGGCCCTGTCGTTCCACCCAGATCCTGCGGCCAAGGTCCGGAACTCCAGCGCATAATCCTGGGCGCTCCTCTTCTCCTGCCTAAGATGGAATAGTTGTTCTCCTGCCGCTCAGCCCTCAGGAGGGTGGTCAAAGACGGCACGAAAACGGCGGGTAAACTCTGGGTAGTGCTCCTTCGCTGAGTCTGGGCCATTCCAGACTGCGTTTGCCCATTCCAGAGCACGACCCGTCAGGCAGGAGACGAGGACACTCACCCTCTCCGCTCCCGAGGGAGTGGGTCTTACGGTGGCCAGGTACAGCTCCAGCTAGAGTAAGAACCCCTGGCACCCCGCCGCCGCTCCATCATAATCCCTCGGGAGTGTAAGACGGAGAGCGCTGGAGCCGGGGGATGGAGAGTCTTGAGCTGGGGAAGCCGGAGGTGGAGAGAGGAGACCGCTCCTCTCCCATCGGTCCATTCTCTCCATCATTTGATCCATGTCCGATCCGATGAAGAACGGTGGTGTGGTGTAGAACCAGTTCCTCCATCGATGGGAGAGGGTTGGCCGCTGCTCCTGCTGACTCCATTAGGTGGTGCGGGATTCTGTAATGATCTGGGTGTCGTGGGTCTGAAGTCAGGTGCAGGAAACAGAGAGTTCAAAATAGTGCGCTTTATTGCACAAACGGCGGACACAGGCCACCTCACAAAACCACTAGAACAGTACAGAAAAAACCCACGAACAGGAACAAACACATTCGTCTCCAACGTACACAAATGTTACACCAAACAATCCCGCACAAAGAAACAGGCGGGCCGGCTGACTAATAAAGCCCTACCAATCACCACAACTTGATAACAGTGTAATCAATAAACATACAAGGAGGGGGAGAAAGAACAGTGGCAGCTAGTAGGCCGCCGACGACGACCACGAGCGCCACCCGAACGGGAAAGGGGAGCCACTTCGGTCGGAGACGTGACAATACTTGAGATTTCTTCAAAGTAGCCACCCTTTGCCTTGATGCCAGCTTAGGCCTATATGTTTTGATAAGGTTTGTATCACAACTAAAGTGCAAATAACTTTTTGGTAAATTAAGCACATTAATCCGCTTTACAAGGGGTGTAGAGCCAAAGGCATACATAAGCAGCGCGTGAGTTTCCTGTTTGGGGAAGATCATTTCCACCATAAAAATGCACCTTAATAATAAAGCATTACATGCATAATCACATTTGTGGTTAATTTTGACAATGGTGTTTTCCCCCGCTAATGGATAATTGCGCTTATAGCCTACTGCCGTGTGCTCATGCTGCACTTATAATGTAAAGAAATAGCCTAATAGTTTATCAACATTAAAGCTATGTCAGCCTCATTGCATAATTTTTTTTTTGATGTAGTAGTTGTATTAATTTGGGATCTATTGCATCCCACAACTGTCCAGACTTATGTTTGGAATATTTAATTTCTAGCACAGACAGCAATAGATCAACTTTTGTACTATGGGGGATAGTAGATTGACACAGAGAAGTGCGTTTGTTGTTCATAAGGCCTACTTACCTTGTTGGCTGACAAAGTAAATGTGGACAGTTATTTCAATATCTTCAATATGCACCTCGGAATTGGATAAGGACGCGCGCATTGCATCCCCGATGTGTCTGTCTTCACTTGTAGCCTGTGAGAAGACGCAGATCACATGATGAGAGCCTTGTGAGTGAGAAGTGCTTGGAGCAGGCAGCACTCAGGGAGAAGGGCTGCAAAATGCATGGATTTCTTTAGGGTGCATTATGGCCACACAAAGGGGATGCCACTGGGAAATTCGAAGCATTATCAAGAGCTCCTCAAATTGTGAATGAGAGACTGACGAAGTGTGTACAGCCTGCTCAAAAAACACAGCAGAGCTCATGCCTTTCAAGTGACTTTTAAAATCATCATTAGAGTTGCATCATGCAGCCTTACTATTATTAAATCTAGAACAAACTTTAGTTGTTTGTAGAACAACTAAAGTTACATTAATAACTCTAAATTAAGCATATAGGAGTACCTATTTCGTTGTTAAGCGCTCATCGCCTCAAATCGTTTAGAGCAGTGGTTCCCAACATATTATAGTCCCGTACCCCTTCAAACATTCAACTCCAGCTCTGTACCCCCTCTAGCGCCAGGGTCAGCGCACTCTCAAATGTTTTTTGGCCATCATTGTAAGCCTGCCACACACACACTAAACGATGCATTTATATAAACATAAGAATGAGTGTGAGTTTTTGTCACAACCCGATTTGTGGGAAGTGACAAGAGCTCTTATAGGACCAGGGCACAAATAAATAATATAATGATAGTCAATAGGTTTGCTCTTTATTTAGCCATCTTACATATAAAACGTTATTTTGTTTCATCGAAAATTGTGAATAACTCACCACGGGTTAATGAGAGGGTGTGCTTGAAAGGATGCACAACTTGTATTGAGAGAGTCAAATCAAATCAAATTTATTTGTCACATTGCGCCGAATACAACAGGTGTGACTTTACAATGAAATGCTTACTTACAAGCCCTTAACACCAATGCAGTTTTAAGAAAATACCCCCCAAAAGAAAGAGAATATCAAATAATTAAAGAGCAGCAGTAAATAACAATAGCGGGGGGCTATATACAGGGGGTAGCGGTACAAAGTCAATGTGTGGGGGCACCGGTGTCGAGGTGATTGAGGTAATGTGTACATGTAGGTACAGTTATTAAAGTGACTATGCATAGATAATAACAGAGTGTAGCATCAGCGTCGGGGGTGGGGGCAATACAAATAGCCATTTGATTATCTGTTCTATGGCTTGGGGGTAGAAAGCTATTTAGGAGCCTCTTGGACCTAGACTTGGCGCTCCGGTACCGCTTGCCATGCGGTAGAAGAGAGAACAGTCTATGACTAGGGTGGCTAGAGTCTTTGACAATTTTTAGGGCCTTCCTCTGGTATAGAGGTCCTGGATGCAGGAAGCTTGGCCCCAGTAATGTACTGGGCCGTACGCATTACCCTCTGAAGTGCTTGCGGTCAGAGGACGAGCAATTGCCGTACCAGGCAGTGATGAAACCGGTCAGGATGCTCTCAATGTTGCAGTTGTAGAACCTTTTGAGGATCTCAGGACCTATGCCAAATCTTTTTAGTTTCCTGGGGGGAATAGGCTTTGTCGTCCCTCTTCACGACTGTCTTGGTGTGTTTGGACCAATCTAGTTGTTGTTGATGTGGACACCGAGGAATTTGAAGCTCTCAACCTGCTCCTACAGCCCCATCGATGAGGAATGGGTACGTGCTCGGTGCTCCTTTTCCTGTAGTCACAAATCATCTCCTTAGTCTTGGTTACGTTGAGGGATAGATTGTTATTCTGGCACCACCCGGCCAGGTCTCTGACCTCCTCCTATAGGCTGTCTCGTCGTTGTCGGTGATAGGCCTACCACACTGTTGTGTCGTCTGCAAACTTAGATGTGATGGTGTTGGAGTTGTGCCTGACCGTGCAGTCATGAGTGAACAGGGAGTACAAGAGGGGACTGAGCATGCACCCCTGGGGAGCTCCAGTGTTGAGGATCAGTGTGGCAGATGTGTTGCTACCTACCCTCACCACCTGGGGGCGGCCTGTCTTTGTGGGCACTATGGTGTTGAACGCTGAGCTGTAGTTAATGAACAGCTTCTCACATAATTTATTTTATTTATTTTACCTTTATTTAACTAGGCAAGTCAGTTAAGAACAAATTCTTATTTTCAATGACGGCCTAGGAACAGTGGGTTAACTGCCTGTTCAGGGGCAGAACGACAGATTTGTACCTTGTCAGCTCGGGGATTTGAACTTGCAACCTTTCGGTTACTAGTCCAACGCTCTAACCACTAGGCTACCCTGCCGCCCCGTGTTCCTTTTGTCCAGGTGGGAAAGGGCAGTATGGAGTGCAATAGAGATTGCATCATCTGTGGATCTGTTTGGGCGGTATGCAAATTGGAGTGGGTCTAGGGTTTCTGGGATAATGGTGTTGATGTGAGACATTATCAACCTTTCAAAGCACTTCATGGCTACGAACGTGAGTGCTACGGGTTGGTAGTCATTTAGGCAGGTTATAGAAACCTCCTTTTGGTGCTTCCAGAAGTTCCATGACATGCTGAAGGATAAATGCAAACATTAAAGTGACAGTGTGAAATCTGAATTTGGCCTACAAATCTTATAGGGAAATAGTGTACTTTTTAAAATTGTGTTTTGTATCTTCTCTCTGTATCTGTGTTCATTCACTGAATTGCTGTTAGGCCTGGTCTGTAATACATGTTATTGAGAGAGGTAATGTACATTTTGAAAGTCTCTTAACTTCTCTGCGCTACGGATCCCTTTAGCGGGATCATTTTCCTAAACAACCGCTGAATTGCAGGGCGCAAAATATTACTAAAAATATTTATAATCATGCAATCACAAGTGAAATATACCAAAACACAGCTTAGCTTGTTGTTAATCCACCTATCGTGTCAGATTTTGAAAATATGCTTTACAGCGAAAGAAATCCAAGCTTTTGTGAGTGTATCAATCAATGCTAGAACAGTTAGCCRCAAATTAGCATGGTCACGAAAGTCAGAAAAGCAATAAAATTAATCGCTTACCTTTGATAATCTTCGGGTGTTTGCACTCACGAGACTCCCAGTTACACAACAAATGTTCTTTTTGTTCGATAAATATTACTTTTATAACAAAAAAACGCCATTTGGGTTGCGCGTTATGTTCAGAAAACCAAAGCCTCGTTCCGTTCGACGAAAATTCCAAAAAGTATCCGTAATGTTCCTAGAAACATGTCAAATGTTTTTTATAATCAATCCTCAGGTTGTTTTTAACAAACATAATCGGTAATATTTCAACCGGACCGTAACCTATTCAATAAGAGAGAAATGGAAAATGGAGAGCTCCCCTCTCGCGCGCAGGAACTATTCAGAGGACACCTGACTACTTTTGAAAGATCTCGTTCATTTTTCAAAATAAAAGCCTGAAACTATGTCTAAAGCCTGGTCACAGCCTGAGGAAGCCATTGGAAAAGGAATCTGGTTGATACCCCTTTAAATGAAAGAAAGACAGGCCAGGAAACACAGATAAAAAAAATAAAAAAAATCACTTCCGGGTTAGATTTCCTCAGGTTTTCGCCTGCAGAATCAGTTTTGTTATACTCACAGACAATATTTTGACAGTTTTGGAAACTTTGAAGTGTTTTCTATCCTAATCTGTAAATTATATGCATATTCTACGATCTGGACCTGAGAAATAGTCCGTTTACCTTCGGAACGTTATTTAAAAAWAAATAAAAAAATGTTTTTACATAAGTAAGAGTCGTTTTGAAATACTTTCTGCATATTTTCCTCTGGTCACATTTTGGATTATTTAAATAAATATATTTATAAGTAATAATATATTATACTTGGTACATTTTGAGTGAGTCATTTTTTGATATTGAGTGTCTTTACACAATGGAATTCAAAATGAGTGTTATTCCTATTGACATGGATGTCTTGTCATATTAAAGAGGTTGTGCTCTTTAAAAATATGTTAACTTGTAATTGTCATTTGTTCTTTGTTTTTGAGCTATGTCTGTGTGAGAAAAGTACCTTTTATCTTGAAAATGTTCAGTAATTTACAGTATAGAATTAATAATATAGAATTATAATTATATTAATTATATTATATTAGGGTCTAAAGCAGTGTTACTCTCTAGAGTGGGTTGAGGGCCACTTTGGGTTGAGACAATCAGTCAGAAGATGGGAACAAAAAATAGGATTACACTTAGGAAAGGAACTTTTAATCATTCATGCTATGGGTTTCAGATAAATAGATGCAAGTTTTAGTTTTTTTAATATTCAGTGTAAATTAAGTTTTATTTTAGATGAATGATGATGTAATGATTAGAAYGTTTTAGGCTATTATTTGGGGAGAGAAATATGTTGGTGTATTTAGTGGTGCCAGCTATTTAAAATTATTTTTTGTGGTAGTTGAAGAACAATGTAGAATACGTTTGTATGTAGACCTACTGATAGCTAGCTGTAGTTCTAAAGAGTTTGTTTACTAGATAGGTTAACAGTAATCACTGAAAGTACATTTCCTGAAGAAAATGTGTTGTGCTTGCTAGCTTGTTTTCGAGTATGTATTGTTTTGAAATAAGTTATAGTAGTGGTAGTCTGCAGTAGTAATGGTGGTGACAGGTTATAATTGAAAAAGTAGGTAAATGAAAAGATTGATTGATTGGTTGGTTGATATGATAGCCTGAACATGTGAAAGTTGGTTGGATCTCTCTGGCTTGGACGGTTCAATAGGTACAATTATTGCTGGTAGGTATTATATGCTAATTTATGGACATTTAAGTAGTTATAATTTATAGTGCAGACCAGAGCTACTGTGAACCAGAGCTAGGTAGCTATGTCCAGGACCAGAGCTGGACCAGACCAGAGCAGTAGTTGTGGTCAGTAGTTGTGTGCTTGTGTTGCAGTTTCTTTGGTGCCCTAATGCATGGACCTGGTCAGTAATTGTGGTCAGTAGTTGTGTGGTTCAATAGTTGAGGTTAGTAGTTTCAGGATCTGGTCTCCCATCCAGGAACCGACCAGGACCCTGATTAGCTTCAGAGGAAAGCCAGCAGTGGGATGCAGGGTGGTATACTGCTGGCTTAGCTAGTTGTGGTCAGTGGTGGTCAGTGGTTTTGTGGTTGTGGTCAGTAGTTGTGGTCAGTAGTTGTGTGGTTGTTGTCAGTCGTTTTGTGGTTGTGGTCAGTAGTTTTGTAGTTGTGGTCAGTCGTTGTGGTCAGTCGTTTTGTGGTTGTGGTCAGTAGTTGTGGTCAGTAGTCTTTACGATCAGGCAAACTAGCCAGTTGAGTATTTAGAGCACTGGGCACGATTATATTTTCTAACAACAGGTTGATTTGAGGTGTGTTCCACCTTATTCATTCACTTAAGAAGAAGCCCATTTCATTGTTGCGGACAATGTATGTTTGAGGCTTAACTGAGCCGGACAAACTTCTCTCTCCAACGAGAGCCAAAGCACTTCCCCAATGTTTCCCTCCATCAAGTATGAAGAAATCTGCGCATCTCTAGTCAGAACAGCCCTTGCATAAACTTTTTCCCCCCGTCACATTTTCTGGCTGGCCTTCATTGT
The DNA here is from genome assembly GCF_002910315.2 of Salvelinus sp. IW2-2015. Classification (NCBI taxonomy): domain Eukaryota; kingdom Metazoa; phylum Chordata; class Actinopteri; order Salmoniformes; family Salmonidae; genus Salvelinus; species Salvelinus sp. IW2-2015. Next base: position 2,954,150 of record NC_036851.1, on the reverse strand, counting down.
TGTTTTCCTTACAAATAATAACTTTGGACATGAGTGTGTATTTATCAAAGTAAGTGTATTATTTTCTGTATATCGTGTTATCGTTTATACTGTAGCATACCGTATGTATGTTTGGAGTATAATGTATTTACTGTTTTATTCCCGTTTTCAAGTACTGGTGACAAATCATGTATTCCGTTTATTGCATAGATTGTCATGGACATATGATGTGTGTAAAATACTGTTTTGAAGGTTGTACTGACTTTGATGAGCTAATGTAAAGCTATTTGCCAGCTATGTGTGGCACCATGTTAGTTGACATCATACAATGCATTCTGGTTGTTACGTAAGCATCTAACCAAGAAACAACTTCATCAGATGACAGTCTTATAACATGTTATACAATAAATCTATGTTTTGTTCGAAAAATGTGCATATTTGAGGTATAAATCATAGTTTACATTGCAGCTACCATCACAGCTACCATCACAAATAGCACCGAAGCAGCCAGAGTAATTATAGAGACCAACGTGAAATACCTACAGTGGGGAGAACAAGTATTTGATACACTGACAATTTTGCAGGTTTTCCTACTTACAAAGCATGTAGAGGTCTGTAATTTTTATCATAGGTACACTTCAACTGTGAGAGAAGGACTCTAAAACAAAAATCCAGAAAATCACATTGTATGAGTTTTAAGTAATTAATTTGCATTTTATTGCATGACATAAGTATTTGATAGCATCAGAAAAGCGAGAACTGAATATTTGGTACGAAACCTTAGTTTTGCAATTACAGAGAGATCATACGTTTCCTGTAGTTTCTTGACCAGGTTTGGCACACACTGCAGCAGGGATTTTGGCCCACTCCTCCATAGCAGACCTTCTCCAGATCCTTCAGGTTTCGGGGCTGTCGCTGGCAATACGGACTTTCGGGGCTCCCTCCAAAGATTTTCTATTGGGTTCAGGTCTGGAGACTGGCTAGGCACTCCAGGACCTTGAGATGCTTCTTACGGAGCCACTCCTTAGTTGCCCTGGCTGTGTGTTTCGGGTCGTTGTCATGCTGGAAGCGACCCAGCCCACGACCCATCTTCAATGCTCTTACTGAGGGAAGAGGTTGTTGGTCAAGATCCTCGCGATACATGGCCCCATCCACTCGCCCCTCAATACGGTGCAGTCGTCCTGTCCCCTTTGCAGAAAAGCATCCCCAAAGAATGATGTTCCCCTCCATGCTTCACGGTTGGGATGGTGTTCTTGGGGTTGTACTCATCTTCTATTTCCTAAACACGGCGAGTGGAGTTTAGAGCAAAAAGCTCTATTTTTGTCTCATGAGACCACATGACCTTCTCCATTCCTCCTCTGGATCATCCAGATGGTCATTGGCAAACTTCAGACGGGCCTGGACATGCGCTGGCTTGAGCAGGGGGACCTTGCGTGCGCTGCAGGATTTTATCCATGAGCGGCGTAGTGTGTTACTATGGTTTTCTTTGAGACGCTTGGTCCCAGCTCTGCTCAGGTCAATTGACCAGGTCCTGCGCTGTGTTCTGGGCTGATGGGGGCGGGGGGGGGCGGGAGGAGGAACTCACATTCCTCATGAATCATTGATCCGGCGAAACACGAGGTGAGAATCTTGGCATGAGCCCCAGACCGAGGGTGATTGACCGTCATCTTGGGAACTTCTTCCATTTCTAATAATTTGTCCAACAGTTGTTGCCTTCTCACCAAGCTGCTTGGCTATTGTCCCTGTAAGCCATTCCAACCAGCGCTTGTACAGGTTCTACAATTTCATCCCCTGATGTCGCTTACAAGCTGCTCTGGTCTTGCCATATTGTGGAGAGGTTGGAGTCTGGTTTGATTGAGTGTGTGTGGACAGGTGTCTTTTATACAGGTAACGGTTCAAACAGGTGGCAGTTATAAGGTAATCGAGTGGAGAACAGGAGGGCTTCTAAGAAAGAACTAACAAGGTTCTGTGAGAGCCGAATTCTTTACCTGGTTTGGTAGGTGATCCAAATAACTTATGTCATGTAATCAATAAAATGGCAAAATTAATTACTTAAAAATCATACATATGTGATTTTCTGGATTTTTGTTTAGATTCCGTTCTCATGGCAGTTGAAGTGTACCTATGGATAAAACATGACAGACACTCTACATGCTTTGTAAGTAGAATACCTGCAAATCGGCAGGGTAATCAAATACTTGTTCTCATCCCTTCACTGTAAATACTCATCATAAAACATTATGAAAAATACAGAGGTGTAAGCAAAATGCAAACGACAACATCTTGTGATCCAGCCAATAATTTCAGACTTTTTAAAAGTGTTTTAAACAGCGAACAACAATATAGCATTATATTGCTTCTACAATAGCCAACCACACAAGCAGCATTGATTCAAGCAAAGCTAGCGATAGCGACAAAACCCAGCCAAAAGATATAAATTAAAAACAATTAGTCACTAACCTTACAAAAAACTTCATCAGCATGCAGTCCTTATAACATCATATTCACACTACAATATATGTTTGTGTTCGAAATGTGCATATTTAGAGCTGAAATCGTGTTATACATTGTGAAATACGTAAGGCAACTATTTTCCAGAATCTCCCGAATTCGTATTGCTGACACTCACTATTCTGACCAAATAAACTAATCATAAACTTTACTAAAATACATGTTGTACAGAAATGCGGACTAGTACACTAGTTCTTATATGCATTCACCATGTTAGATTCTAAAAAATACTTTAGTGACGACATACAGCTTCTACTTTTATAGCGAGAGAGCGGCCCAAATCTGGCGCGGAAACTAATAGTAAACAATTTTCGACAGAAATACGAAATAACATCATATGGTCCTACTTTTGGTGAGCTTCCATCAGAATCTTGTACAAGGGGTCCTTTGTCCAGAATAATCGTTGTTTGGATTTAGAATGTCCTCTTCGTCTGTTGATTTAGCAACCAAAACTTGCCAAGTGGCGCGAAGCTGTCCATCGTCACCAAACGCAGAGAACGGAACACGCCAAAACTCCCGAAAAAATTTCAATAATCTGATAAAACTATATTGAAAAAACATACTTTACGATGATATTATCACATTTATCAAATAAAATCAAAGCCGGAGATATTAGCCGTCTATAAGGAAAGCTTTTCAGAAGCCAAAGCTGATGTCCTTCATTCCAAGACCTCTCTTTTGACCATAGATATAGCTAGACTCCCCATTTCACCTCTCACTGCCTATTGACATCTAGTGGAAGGCGTATGAAGTGCATGTATAGTCATAAATTTCAAGCAAATTGATAGGGAGGCCCTGGAACAGAGCCTCGATTTCAGATTATTCACTTTCTGACAGGAAGTTTGCTGCAAAATGAGTTCTGTTTTACTCACAGATATAATTCAAACGGTTTTAGAAACTTGAGAGTGTTTTCTATCCAATAGTAATAATAATATGCATATTGTACGAGCAAGAATAGAGTACGAGGCCGTTTAAATTGGGCACGATTCTTCCCCAAAGTGAAAATAGCGCCCTCTATCCTCAACAGGTTATAGTGCTTCAAGACAACTGGAGACTAAGAAAAATACGAGGTCAAATCATGACGTCAGCGATCTTCAGGTCGGAAAGTCGGAGCTCTAGAAAGGCCCAAGTTCCCGAGTTGGAATTCTGTGTTGGATGACTGTTCAAAACTATTTTTCCCAGTTGGAGCTCGTTTTTTCGGAAGTTCCTAGTTGTCTTGAACGCAGTTATAAGTTAGATATTTACGAGTTCCCAGTTATTTTGTAAGCGCCATCAGATTGTAACTATGGTACCTCAGGGTTGCCAGCTCAGACCCCCCATTTCCAGAGGTTTTATTTTTATTTAGCTTTTATACTTGTCCTGTGTTTGCCCCCCATTTACTGATAAATCCCCCATTATAGTAAAATATCCTGCATCATATCCCCCCACGATACCTTCCCCCATTTCTACACCTTATTTGTAACGTGGTTTTAGATTGTAACTGTGGTAGCTCAGGGTTGTAAGGTTTTATTTTTATTTAGCTTATACACTTCTCCTGTGTTTGCACCCCATTTATTGATACCCCCCCCTACATTGGTTTTATCCCTGTTTGGCTTTTGTGCTCCGGTTCTTGTATACAATGTAACAAGTACATTGAAGATTTGTAAAATGCTGAAAGGTGGACAAACGTAATATTTTTCAGGCAATGGGCGCAGCGATCATTATTTGCATCTTATAGTGAATGGCATTCTAGAATTAGGGAGTTTTTGCTGGTGGATATATTCCGTGTGATGCTTCGATGATGAAGTTTACATTTATCTATTACAATAAAAGGATAAATGTAGGAATAAAGTTGTTAAGACCTTTATTTCCCATCAGTACAAAACATTGTTTAGATGCATTTGTTGCATCATACGCTCTGTTGCAACTGTTCCAGTCACATATTTGCGATGATACCACCCAGCAAAGGTCACAAGTATGTGATCGTACGCGTCTTCCCCCTCGTCATAATTTTTTCATGCGCTCACATGCTCCTCTGCATCTGTGAGTATCCATAACAATGGCTCAGTTTGGGCTGCTCAATGATGAGACATGAGAGAGCTTTTAGCTGACGTTAGCTAGCTACTTTTTATCACTCCAAACTCTGACAAACAGCTGTAACCTTTGATTGGTAGGAGATATTTTTTTTATCAGTATTTAGATTTGAATAGCAGAAAAGTAGATGTCATACCCTTTAACTCTTTAAAATGTAAAAATGTCAGTTATTTATAAAAGGTTACAGGAAATGTCTTTGATGCGGTTAGTTAATCAGCTGTATAGTTTGATCGGTATAAGATATCTTTGTTCCAAATTCAGATTTGAAAAGCAAAGAAGTAGAGGAAGATATCATACGCCCTAACTTTTGTGAAAGTCGTTGGCAAAAGTGGTCAAAGTAACTGATTTGTGTCAAAAGTTGCAAGAGGAGTAGCATTCCAAAGAATAATAATAACTGTAAGTAAGAAGTACAGTGCATTCGGAAAGTATTCAGACTTAGCTAACAGTACACTATAACTTGACATTAGGCTTATGCAGTTTTACTACACGATACATAAAAACAGCAGCGTTAGACAGGATAACCTAGACATACCGTACAGCTCAAATAGACAGAGGCGTGCTATATGGCAGACCAATCCAAACTCATCTCTCGGCATGTCCAGTTCACTCATTATCTCAGCCAGTCATGGCTAGCGGGAAGGTTGCTGACTTTTTCTGCGGCTAAACCAACTAGGCTCATAATTTAACAATTTTATTTACAATCTTATTTACAGATGGCATACAAGTTTGTTATTAAGGCACATGAAAGTTCACATGTTCGAGAAGGTATTTCTGCCAAAAAATGCATTTTTATTAAAAACAAAAATTGGGGTTCAAACTGCTCTCCCGTGAAGTAGTGACCTGCAACATACGCCTAGTTTCCTGAAACTGGTCACATATATGAATACATTAGCAACAGTCATCAACATTGTTTTCAAGTGTTTTAAAAACAATTCTAATAAATGCAACATTTGGACAATGCATAAAGATACTCCAAAATCCATGAGATATTGACTGAAATATAAGATATAAAGCATTTTACTGGCATGTACAAATAATGATTGGAGTTCAGGGATTTGTGGGAAATCAAGTATTCCATTTATTGTAAAAAAAAAAAGAAGGTATGTTAGAATGCGCTCATATATACATTTTCTAATGGTTTCAGGTATTTACGTGTTAAATTAAAGAAAGGTATATGTCCCTCGTGCATAAATACAATGGGTTAATTTGCATATATGAAAACATTAACATAAAGTGGAGGAACAGGCCTGAAACCACCAAAAACTCTAGGCCCACCTGCACTCACCTGCTCTGTCTAGACTGCCTCATTAATTACTGTTGTTGTCACATTCTGTTGTGTAAATCAATAAGTAAATGTGGAGATAATGTGTTCTTATAGATGCAACAGAAAGACGATGTATTCCATCGAGCTCATTTCAGCCATTACCGGAGTGTGTTTGACAGGTCATAAAAAACATTTCCGTGATTGTAATGTTAACGGGAAAAAACAACAGGCACACGGATAAGTACAAAAGTTGCAGGAGTAAAATTAAAGCAATCCAGTAATATTTAAGTGAGAAGTGGATTTTGCACCCCTCATACACAGGAAATAGATTGGATGATAAAACGAGAATAAGAAATGAATATTTTGACCTCCTACTGGTATTTAGTTGTGTGTTTTTAAAACAACAACAAACACTAGATTATTCCCCATGTCAGCAACATCGCAAACTTGTGAGTGAGTATGGTATGACCTTTTACACAGTCAACATATAGACAGCCGCTGTTCGATAGACATGTTAAAGCATACAGTATTTACAGTACAGTTGTTCTGGGCTGGGCCATAATGTAAATGGCTGCAGAAATTCTAAGAGGAGTTAGCAATATATTTCCTTCTGGTCTGAAAACGGTGGCAATGGGTGTCAGCGGTTCATATTGACAGAAGAGAGACCCAATAACTCAAGGAATCAAAAACAATGAATACACCCCGACTCTGTTGTTCTGCTGGCAGTGCCACAACAGAATATGATGGACTGTGACCTTCATGCCTGTGCCACTGCTGTTGGAGAACTCGCTAATTATTGTGCAAAAGATAACGGAGAGGACGGTAATAAGCAAGACATTACATTCTGACAGGGAATTAGGGTCTACCAGCGTACATCCTTAGCGCTATTGGAGAATAGAGAAAAGAAATGCGCGCTATAACACATTTATTTAGCCCTGGCTTTAATCTTCAGAAAGCACATGTACTTTTTTTAGGTGACTTCTATATCTGGTGCTTTGCACTCTAATACCATAACCTACTTTAGAGTGATTCCTCATGAAACCAGGGGGGGGGGGACCATCAATATGACCATCTGTAGATGCTACATTGCAAAAATGTTCGTTTTATGAAGCTTTACCGCTTTCTCTGTAATATGACTATTATATTAATTTCAAGAACATTTTTCTTACATAAATTTATGAATATTGAAAAATATACAAATTAATTTAGAAAAGATCAAATCAAAGTTCCAGAGTGGGATCTTTGCAACMTGTAGAGTTATGATCCAATTTGTAAGCATTACCAACAGAGTGAATGGGAAAATGGATTCAAAATGGTTTCCCTCTGCTGGTGATTTGCAGGATGTGCAATGACACAAGTAAAAGGGGGCTGTYATTGGTTAAATTGCCTACAATGCCAATTTCTCTGTATAAAATGGGCCATAACTTTTAAACTAGCTGCGATCCCACTCTGGAAATGTGATATGCTAGTAGAGTATACTATGTTCAATGATATATTACAAAAATACCCAAATCAAAAGTTGTATATTTTCAATATTCATGTTAATATTTTTCACATAAATTCATGTTCGAAAATTGTTATTGAAATAAAAATATTACTCATATTAGAGGAAGCAGTAAAACTTCATATGACACCAATATTCTCTTTGTAGCACCTACAGATGAAACATTATATAATCTTAAAGGAGGCCTGAGTAAATGTCATAAATATGCCAACTTTTATTAATTATTTCTCAATTATGCTTTTAGATAAAAATGTGAAATATATGTCAACATTCCTTGCTCCAAAGGACCATTCTATGTATTACATGTCGTGAAATCCCCCAAATAATGGTATTTTTTTGTCCTGGTTTCGTGAGGAATCATTCTTTAGTCTCATCTAAGGCTAGGACTAAGAAGGGAATATGAGTCTCAGATCTGTTCTGAGACTTTCAATGGAATGATGGCTGCCCCAGTGCCTGTTGCGGTAGCCTCAGGCGACAGTGGAATTAAGTTAATGTTAGTGTTTGCAAACACACTCTGTCCGTGTGACACACACACTTACTCGCTTGTTTGTCTGTGTGCATGTGTCAGCAAGCTGTCCCCATGCTGTAGTAGTGTGGGGTGTTTAGCTCACCCACAGGCTGCTCAGGAAGCACAGATTTCATTTTGCTGCCAGTAAATGCCAGCACAGGAGCATAGGCAATCTAGACACTTTGCCATTACGCAAATTATTCCAAGAGAGAAAAGGGCACTTTAGGAGAATTTAGTAAATGTGTCCTAAGCATTGACAATTCTGTTTGTGTAAAAAAATTGTCTCAAATATTGGGAGCTGGAATTCTTTTTACTTCAGAAAACAGTCACCATCAGGGTTTCTGAGASAAATTCAGTTTCTGGCAGTTTTAGGGGTTTCTATATTGTGTCTTCAACCTCCAGGTCTCTGAYACCCAACCTCAATTGGATTAATTAGGAGGGGCAGAGCAACCGATAAGGTTTCAGAGGTCTCACTGCATGGAGGTCAAGTTTTATTAGTCATATGTTACACATGGTATACACCGTCCAAGGAAATGCTTACTTGTAGGTTCCTTATCGACAATGCAARAACAATAACAAATAAGAAAAGATAAGAATATGAACATATGTAGGTTGTTGGAAATCCCCATCCACAGGATGAGGGGTCACCATTATGTAGTTGAATGGAAATTATCCATCCATTATGTAAAAATMATGTTGAATATTATAATAAACTKCATTTARCTTTCTGACTCCAATATTATGTGCATAAATGCAACAGGCCGTGTCCGTCTCTAGAAGATCTAGTCAAGGTAGCAAGCTTTGCGCCACTATAATGAACATGTGTCTAACTTGCACAGTTATGCAAGTATTAAGAGACTAGATACAACTAGCTAATCCTGGCGACCAGTGTTCCTAGCATTGCATTTATTGAGGCAAGCAGTTCAGGGATGTCAAGTGGTACCCAAGCATATGCTATGTGTATAGTGGTATGGTGTATATTAAACTACCAATATACCTCCTAAATCAATAATTACTCTGTAAATCGATGAATGCATTTACTCAATTCATACTATATAATTTATTAGTCACGAGAATTAACACTCAAACAATACAGTGTACATGAAATGTATGATACATTAAAACAACGTGGTTACACATGCTTCAGCAGAAATATCTCTAAGAGAAAAAACGACTGTGATCACACGGGAGCTTGGCAGCAAGTTCTCAAAGTATGAACAAATTCATGTTCCTTTGAACCAAATCAAGCAGAAAACTGACACCTTTGCTAGCTAAACAAAAAGCAGGAACAACACACCCAGATTCTAATCAAATAATTTTATTTGTCTCGTGCGCCGGTAACAACAGTGAAATGCTTACTACAAGCCCTCAACCAACAATGAGTTTAAAGAAAATACCACCAAAAAAGTAAGAGATAAGAATAACAAATAATTAAAGAGCAGCAGTAAATAACAATGGCGGCTATACAGGGGGTACCGGTACAGAGTCAATGTGCGGGCACTGGTGTCAGGTATTGAGGTAATATGTACATGTAGGTAGATATTTAAAGTGACTATGCATAGATAATAACAGCAGCAGCATAGAAGGGGGGGGGGGAATCAACTAAATGTAAATGATAGGAGCGCACCCTGTGTCGCTTCTCTTTGAGCCTATCCGATGTCCGACGAACAAAATAACACATTTCCCTTAACAATAAATCTCCTTTCTGAACTCTTGAAATAATAATACATTTACTTCACACAGTAACATTAATTTCGCATTTCCGTTTTCATCTGTCTTCACACCTCCAACAGTGTCCGTGCTCCCAGGATTCTTATGGGAATCTCCCTCCCCGGAAAACACCACAGATAAGGTGTGTTTGACCCTTGTGATAGCCCACAGATGGTCAGCCATCCACACAATGTCCTAAATTGTGATTGATTCATCCCGCTGGGCCTCAGCGCTTGCAAGGCCCTAGTTACGAGTATATCACCTTCTCTCATTCTTCCACGACACATAAAGTAAATGGCTCAGTAGAATATATTTATATATATATTTTATAAAAAAGAAGGCACAATTTATAGTCTAGTATTTACACGTGTTTTCGGGAAGGGAAAACAATCCCCCCGATTGAGGAGCAGGTGTTTAAATTGTGCAGTATTTAGCAATCACACTGTAYTAAGAGTCTGGTAGCAGCAGTTGTGATGTGTGTGTAGCATGTATGTGTGTGTGTATGAGTGAGTGAGTGCGTGCATGTGTGCTAAGGTTCAGAGAATCTGAGCAGATGGGTCAGTCCAGTTCAAGTGTTCAGCAGTCTGATGGCTTGTAGAAACTGTCTCTTAGCCTGTTGGTATCAGACGTCATGCTACGATACCGTCTGCCCGTCGTTAAGGGAGTGAACAGCTCGTGGCTGGGGTGCTTGATGATGCTGCAGGCCTTCCTCCTGCACCGTTTCAAGCAGATGTCCTGGAGGGGTGGGAGCTGGGCCGTCTTCACCACCAGCTGGAGGGCCTTTCCTGTATCAGGCCGTGATGRAACTGGTCAGGACACTCGATGGTGCAGCGGTAGTATTTGGGGAGGACCCGGGGTGGCATGCTGAATTTATTCAGCCGCCTTAGGCAGTAGAGGCGCTGTTGCGCCCTCTTGACAAGAGTGGTGGTGTTGTTGGTCCATGTCAAGTCCTCTCTGATGTAAACGCTGAGGAACTTAAAACTGATGACTCTCTGTACTGCAGTCCCACTGACGTAGATCGGGCCATGTTCCCTCCTCTGCTTCCTGAAGTCAACAATCAACTCGTTTGTTTTGCTGACACTGAGGGAGAGGTTGTTTTCCTGGCACAACAATGCCAGTTCACTTGCCTCCTCCCTATAGGCTGACCCGTTGTTGATGGTTATCAGGCCTACAACCGTGGCGTCGTCAGCAAACTTGATGATGGAATTGGCATCATGCAAAGCCACGCAGTCGTGCGTGAACAGGAAGTACACACCCRTGGGGGCCCCCTGTGTTAAGYGTCAATCCTCACAGCCTGTGCCAATCGGGAAGTCCAGGATCCAGTTTCAGAGGGTAGTGTCCAGACCCAGAGCTCTGAGCTTGGTGCCGAGCTTGGAGGGCACTATAGTGTTGAATGCTGAACTGTAGTCAATGAACAGCATTCTCACATAGATGTTCCTCTTGTCCAGATGTTACGGCCTTGTGAAAAACGATGGAAATGGCATCTTCCTAGGATCTGTTGAAGTGGTAGGCAAATTGGAATAGGTCCATGATCAGCCTCTTTGCCTCTTGGTAGGCAATTCATTGTAAATAATCATTTGTTCTTATTTGACTTGCCCAGTTAAATGAAGGTTAAATAAAAGTAATACAAATCAACACATTTCCTAATGAAGCCTGTGACTGATGTACAGTAGTCAAAAGTTTGGACACACCTACTCATTCAAGGGTTTTTCTTTATTTTACTATTTTCTACATTGTAGAATATTAGTGAAGACATCAAAACTTGGAAATAACACAAATGGAATCATGTAGTAACCAAAAAAGTGTTAAACAAATKAAAATGTATTTTATATTTGAGATTCTTCAAAGTAGCCACCCTTTGCATTGATGACAGCTTTGCACACTTTTGACTGGTAGTGTATATTCCTCAATGTTGGTGGATTAATCTTTGAACATATTCCAATCAGTATTCTCAAAACAGTCCTGCAGCATTGAATCTACTTCCTCTGTCCAGCACCTCACTATTCTCTTTGTTTGTGGCTCCCACTTGAGTTGCTGCTTGTACTGTAATCGGGAAGTAGGAGAGACGTGATTTGATTGGCCAAAGTGGGGSCGGGGGATGGCTTTGTACGCATCCCAGATGTTTGTATATACAGTGCATTCGGAAAGTATTCAGACACCTTGTCACACCCTAATCTGTTTCAAGTGTCGCTCATCTTCCCCACTATCCCCTGTGTATTCATACCTGTGTTCTCTGTTTGTTTGTTGCCAGTTCGTCTTGTTTGTCAAGTCAACCAGCGTTTTTGTGTCTCAGCTCCTGCTTTTCCCAGTCTCTCTTTTTCTCGCCCTCCTGGCTTTGAACCTTGCCTTGCTTGCTTGCTTGACTCTGAGCCCGCCTGCCTGACCACTCTGCCTGCTGTTGACCCTGAGCCTGCCTGCCGACCTGCACCTTTGCCCCACCTCTGGATTTTTGACCCCTGCCTACCCTGACCCTGAGCCTGCAGGCCGTCRGGTACCATTGCCCCACCTCTGGTTTACTGACCCTGACTGCCCTGACCTGTCTATTGCCTGCCCCTGTTGGATTATTAAACCATTGTTAATTCGACGTTGTCTGCATCTGGGTCCTACCTTCATACCTGATACACCTTGACTTTTTGCACATTTTGTTATGTTACAGCCTTATTCTAAAATGTATGAAAAAAATGTATGTCTCATCAATCTACCACCAGCCCCACAATGACCCCCCCCCCCAAAAAAAAGAAATATAGGTTTTCGAATTCTTGGAAGAGTGTCTTAAAAATAAAAACCTGAAATATCACACATTTACATAAGTATTCAGACCCTTTACTCAGTACTTTGTTGAAGCACCTTTGCAGTGATTAAAGCCTTGAGCCTTCTTGGGTATGACCCTACAAGCTTGGCACACCTGTATTTGGGAAGTTTCTCCCATTCGTCTACGCAGATCCTTTCAAAGCTATTTTCAGGTCTCTCCAGAAATGTTTGATCGAGTTCAAGTCCGGACTCTGGCTGGGGCACTCAAGGACATTCAGAGACTTGTCCCAAAGCCACTCCTGCGTTGTCTTGGCTGTGTGCTTAGGGTCGTTGTCTTGTTGGAAGGTGACCCTTCGACCCAGTCTGAGGTCTTGAGCGCTCTGGAGCAGGTTCTCTCTGTACTCATCTTTCCCTCAATCCTGACTCGTCTCCCAGTCCCTGCCGCTGAAAAACATCCCCACAGCATTATGCTGCCACCGCCATGCTTCACCGTAGGGATGTTGCCAGATTTCCTGCAGACGTGACGCCTGGCATTCAGGCCAAAGATTTCAATCTTGGAATCTTGTTTCTCATGGTTAGAGTCTTTAGGTGCCTTTTGTCAAACTCCAAGTGGGCAGTCATGTGCCTTTTACTGAGGAGTGGCTTCCGTCTGGCCACTCTAACATAAAGGCCTGATTGGTGGAGTGCTGCAGAGATGGTTGGTCTTCTGGAAGGTTCTCCCATCTCTACAAAAGAACTCTGGAGCTCTGTCAGAGTGACCATCAGGTTTTCTTGGTCACCTCCCTGACCAAGGCCCGTCTCCCCCAATTGCTCAGCTTGGCCGGGTGTTTCCAAACTTCTTCCATTTAAGAATGATGGAGGCCACTGTGTTCTTGGGGACCTTCAATGCTGCAGAAATGTTTTGGTACCTTTCCCCTGTGCCTCGACACAATCCTGTCTCGGAATTCTACCGATAATTCCTTRGACRTTTGCTRTGACATGCACTGTCAAATGTGGMACCTTATATAAACAGGCGTGTGCCTTTCCAAATCATGTCCAATCAATTGAATTTACCACAGGTGACCTCCAATCAAGTTGTAGAAACATCTCAAGGATGATGAATGGAAACAGGATGCACCAGAGCTCAATTTCGAGTCTCATAGCAAAGGGTCTGAATACAAAGGGTCTGAATACATTTGCAAACATTTCTAAAAACCTGTTTTCGCTTGGTCATTATGGGGTATTATGTATAGACTGACAAGGATCTTTTTTTTAACATAAGAAAATGTGGATAAAGTGAAGGGGTCTGAATACTTTCTGAATGCACTTTTGTTTTTGTGGGGCAGGATATATTTTGGATGATTTAAAAATATTTAAAAAATATGTTTTCTGCTCTGTGGTTCATGGATTTCACTGTGTACTTGTCCTTTCCATCTTG